>NW_026732200.1:0-287500 GCF_028476545.2 Physella acuta | reverse complement strand
TTCTCCTACTAAATGGTTCAAATATTTGATCACGTCTCTATGTTGAAACTAGAAAACGATGTTGATCTAACACAGTAGGTAAAATTTTTAGCGTCTGTTCAAGCATATGCATTTATTCGTGGATATCAATTTCGTTTTTTTAAACTTATTTTATAGCCTCGTAAAGCTAGTAACAGTATACTTACAACTAATAGTTATGTACTTTAAATATAAAAGAGTTGTTTTGTAAATAACAAAACAAAAAAAATATACTTAACATCAACTTGTTTTATTTGTTAAAAAAAGAATCGTTGTATTTACTTAGTACTTTTAACGAAACAAAGAAAATATTTTAATCCAAATATTTTTAATACTAATTAAAAAAAAAAAAAAAAAAAAAAAAAAAACATTTATTTAAGAAGACAATACAAACAGGAAAAAAAATAAGTTCACAGTTTCCCTTCAGGTTACGTTGAGTTAATCTTTTTTTCTGAATTGTTTGTTTTTATGCGACAAAATGCCAGAGAAATTTGTAATCCATTTTGTACAGGACATCAGTTACTGCCCCTGGGGGTGATGAAACAACCTAGGGTAATTAAATAAAGAACGAGACGAGGACAGGATCAATGCATTCCGTAGGGAGTTAAACATAAAAAATATTTGTATTCTTGATACTAATCAATCAATATCCCGCCCCCCTTTTTTAAAAAAAAAAGGCAAGAAAAATTAGATAAATAAATAAATAAATAAAATTGGTTGAATTTTTGAAGTGTGTAAGTTTTGAGTGTATAGTGTGGTCGATTTTCATTTTGTGTTTTGTATTTGAATATCATATTATGTACTGTCGCCTCATGAAAATATTAAGTATATTATTCTATTGAACCAGATACAGCTATTCTTTCTGCGCGTAAATATTTTAGCGCATTTATGTCATTACACTTCTCATGTACGGCGCACATTTTTGACCATATTCGAATGGTGCATCTCCATTAATACGCATTTTCGGAATGGTGCATCTTCGGTATCGCGCATTTTCAGAATGGTACACTTTTGGTATTGAACATCTTCAGAATAGTGCATCTTCAGTAAGACGCATTTTCGTTAAGCTGCATCTTCGGTTAGGCGCATCTTCAGAACGGTGCATCTTATGTATGACGAATTTTTATTTTAGTGTATCTTTAGTATAGCACGTATTAGGGATGGTGCAAAAAGGCGCTTGACTGACATGGTGCAATAACGACAAGACTTTTCAAGATTGGTGCGCACGACCAACATTGCACAGAATGAACATAACATGACTTTCAACAGAGTGCACATATATTAACCAGATATTCTAGATTCATAGTTATAAATCGTTTACTAGCTGCGGGGGTTTCTTTGTGTTTGCAACAAAACTCAATCCAAAGGACGACACTTGATCAATGTCGTCATGTATTGTTTCAGATAGTACAGGCGCATTAAAACAGGTGAACTTTATTTATTCTGTGGTATTGATCGTCGCACTTCAAGGGTAAACGTTATGCCCCTGTTTAGGGGACTACGTTTTGAATTACGGTTAAGGTTACGGTAGTCTTCAATACAAGATCAAGATTAGTGTTACTGTTTGGGTTAAGGGTTAAGCTCAGACTGTGATTTGGTTTATGACAAGGTTAAGATTTGAGTTAGATTCTCTTTAGTGATACTAGGATATAAGTCAACGTATGCGTTTACTGGTAAATCAAGTAGAGTTAAATTTATAATTCAAGCGAAGGTTAGGCCAGAGGCGTAGCGACACTTCCCGGCGCCAGGTGACAAACATTCAATTTGCCCTCCCCCCCCCCCCCCGAACAAACTTTTAATTTGGCACCCCCCCCCCCATATATTTATTATATTTATAATGCAAAATTGCAGCTAAATTGAGCTTTTAATTTTTTTTCAACCCATTTTCACGCTCCCTAGGGTCGGCGCCCGGGGACATATGTACCTACTCGCTACGCCTCTGGGTTAGGTTAGCTTCAACAAAATGGATCAGTATTGGTGGTCCCGCCTAGGTAAGGGTTAGATTCGGACAATAAATTGGGCGTATGAGAAGTTTAGGTTTAAGGTTTAATTCCTAGTATTGATATCAGCGGATCCTTGACTTGAAATTAGTCCACGCGGCAGATTAAAAAGTTTATTTTAAACACACAGCTTATAAAAAATTATTCTTCCTTTTTTTTTTTAAATTATTTTTTTTACCCATTGGATCAAAAAGTAGAATTACAACACGATAGCGACTGCCAAGGAAAACCCACGGTAGATTTAAACGTCTAAGGACCAAATACATGCACAAAATCCATGCACACACCGACAAATAAAAGCCGCGTACATACGATAAGGAACCTCAAACAAGCACCTAAAAAAAAACGGGTTGTGTTCTCGTATTACCAGTTTCGTTTCGGTTCAAACGAGTTCCAGTTTTTATTTTTTCAATAGTGGTTATTTGTTAAGGTAGACGGTATGAAAAGCACGAAATACATGTGGCACGTTCAAATTAAATATTTTGACGCTGGGATTTTTTTTTCTATTTCTTGTATTTGACATCTGTATAATTAATACCCTTGCTTTAGTACCTGCGCACGATAGTACAGAAATTGACCCCGCACAGTTGGACAATGAGTTTTGTGTCTTAGCACTATATACGGCGTATTGGTCTCTAAGACCGCGTAGTTCTTTTTAGTTTTTACTTTTGGTGAAGTTATATAGCTCTGTTTTTTTTTTACTGTTGAGTAATCGATGAACTCTACTTCACCTGCGTCACGAACCGTCTACTTTGAAAGAGTTATTTTCTTTTACTGGGAAGTGCTACAGAAATGTATGGTTAAGTAGTAGCACACATACCCTTTAACTCGAACGTCTCAAGTTCAAGGCCAGCACATCCCTCCCCAAGGTATTCTGGATCTGATGGGGGCAAAGCAATCTAGTCTGGTGTAGTAAATAGCGGTTGGAAAATAATTCTGATAAGATAATCATTGATATATGTAAAGATGACTCGTCAAAAACATCAATGTTTATCAGAAAAAAAAGTAAAAAAAAATAGTCGAGCATATTCCTTCTTTACTGTATGCATCTAGCATGATGTTTGATTTGTCAATACATTACAGCTCAGTAATATATTTGCTAGTCGTAAATAGCACGATACCAAAAAAAATATATATATTTCTTATACTTAATAATTTGAACTATGGATGCAGTTTATATTTCTTTGTAAAAGTCTAAGTGGCAAACATATGACAATATGGCTGCTGCGAATTTAGTAAAACGTAGTAAAACGCCTCGTATTCCCCATAAAATGTTATCTTGTTTTGTTACATTTCTAAAACCCTTTGCAAAATCCTGTTACCCTTTACGGGCAAATCTGCTAGTATAGTGATTCAGCATTTCCCGTCCTTACAGATGTCTGCTAAAGTTATTTGGACGCCCCGTATACGTCTTTGTGTAAGAAAATCTCCTAACATTGTACCACAATGCACCATTCAGGCGCGTATTGATAAAAACCACTGACCCATCACCGATGACGCACTTCCGCTTTAAATCTATTTATATCTCTTCTCGCATTTTGAACATCTGTGCATGAAAAAAAAATATTTCGTTTTATTAATTTTATCTGAATAGACACCCCAAACCCTAAACATAGTCTGCCAAGCGAGAATTCTCTTTATTCTACTCTGGAGGAGTTACATTGATACGCATGGAAGAGTTATGCCGCCTTCAACCTGAACGACAAAATGTATTTTCTTCATACAAGAGGTGGGGTATGAAGGATTAAGGGAGAGGGCTTGCTAAATGGCAGAAGTATGAAAATACTTGAGGTCGAAGTAAGCACGCAGTATCCATCTTACTGCTTGAATAGGTGAAGACAAAAACTAACGGGCGTATGCTCCGGTTACTTGTGTAGGTATTTTATGTTTATCAATAAGTTTTCTCTTTAAAATTTTAAAAAGAAGGAACGGTAACAGACTTCCGTTTCATTGCCTGGCCATGTGGAATTAATTTGAAGTAGAATAGGTTAATAATGGAATGTAATCGTAAAAAGTGCGGAGTATACGTATGGTGGGGTGGTGGGCGTTAGAGGCCGGTGGGGTGGGGGGGGGGTAGGGGGTCATATTCGTAAACTTATTTCATACATTAAGACTCACTCCACTGCTTCAGTACAATGTGTAGTATTCAGTAAAAAAAAACATATAATTCCCTTAAAGTCTTTATGAAAATAAACGGTGGGTACTTAGAAGGTTATTTTCTGTGACCAGCATTTAAGAGGTGAATTTGTAACAACCTTACTTAGACATCGACGAATGAAATTGCGTACATCGCAAGTGTTGTTGTTTTAGGCAACAACGATTATAAAAAGCTGTGAAGGACAGTCCATGTTATGGAGTTTCAGATGCGTGGCTTGGCCCATGTCCATTTAGTAAAAACTATTGAGAGCTGAAATTGGACAATAGATTAAAAAATGCTGCAAATGTTTCTATCATGTCAACATATTAAAAGAAGTGTAAACATGATTATTTGGGCAACATTTTTAAAGTAGTGTAAACATGATTATTTGGGCAACACATTCAAACTGTAAACATGATTATTTGGGCAACACATTCAAAGTGTAAACATGATTATTTGGGCAACACATTCTAAGAAGTGTAAACATGATTATTTGGGCAACACATTCTAAGAAGTGTAAACATGATTATTTGGGCAACACATTCAAAGAAGTGTAAACATGATTATTTGGGCAACACATTCAAAGAAGTGTAAACATGATTATTTGGGCAACACATTCTAAGAAGTGTAAACATGATTATTTGGGCAACACATTCTAAGAAGTGTAAACATGATTATTTGGGCAACACATTCTAAGAAGTGTAAACATGATTATTTGGGCAACACATTCAAAGAAGTGTAAACATGATTATTTGGGCAACACATTCAAAGAAGTGTAAACATGATTATTTGGGAAACACATTCTAAGAAGTGTAAACATGATTATTTGGGCAACACATTCTAAGAAGTGTAAACATGATTATTTGGGCAACACATTCTAAGAAGTGTAAACATGATTATTTGGGCAACATATTCTAAGAAGTGTAAACATGATTATTTGGGCAACATATTCAAAGAACTGTAAACATGATACTTTGGGCAACATATTCAAAGAACTGTGAATGTTTATATTTCTATAAATACATTCATGTTTCTCTGATATTTCCGATTTCAACCCAATATTGAAATCATAAACCGCGAGTTGTTGTCGAACTCTTCATACGCTACGGCGCTAATTAAACTGTGCACCATACTGTTTAATTATACAGAGCTTTTCAACAGTTAAAATTAGAGTCAGCGGTGGAGATGTCACGTGGTGTGAAGTTTTCTTATCTAAACTTTAATCTAAGTTAATACATGATACCGGATGTGGTCGTGTGGAGTATCACGTGACTCCCGGCATGGAGGTCATCAAATATGGGCAATAGAAGGAGATCCGCCACGCATGGTTGGGCACTCTTCTGCGCAATGAAAAAAATAATAACTTTATTGATAGCTACAGGCAATGTTCGAAAATTCCCGAAATTTCTGTTTATCAAAACTCTGAAAGAGTATGCAACAAATCTAATGTCAAGATCTGTATTTGGGTATTTTGGTTTGAATTTTCTTTGTCAGATTTTTTTTTACCTTATGATAACTATTTAAAAAACAATAGCAATGTACTTTAAAGTACACAATTGGGCATGAATAAATTCCTAGGGTGGGGCTACAGTAAAGGCTATCTTTATGTATCTTCTTTAAAAACATTTGCTAAAAATCACAATACCTAAAAGCACACAATTATATGCCTGATAAAAAATAAATAAACATAAAGTATATTGTTATTTTTTTGTTTTATTGAAGTCCAAGTAGCTTACAAACAGTAATATTTTAGTACCGTATTTATTTGCATCCGAACGTCTGAAATTTAAACTATTACGCCAGGAGCAGGTGTAACTAAAGTGCATTGAATTGTAAATATTTAAAAAATATTTTTTAGATCGCTGAATGGTTGTAGACATCGACTTTAAACGGGTCATTAAAATTGTCCCGTAGAGATAGATAGCGTGCATGTTTGGTGTTTCGATTGGCTGAGCTCAATTATATTGGGGGAAAGGATGGGTTGTATGTTTTAATTTATGTCGGAGTGGGGTGGGGGTGTATGTTTGAGTGTGTGAGTGGTGGGGTGGCATATGCACACTTACACATACACGTGAATGTAAAAGAGTTAACTAACACCTTGGTTGCACATTGAAGCTAGGTATATTGTAAACGTCCTCGGTCAACTGTAAGGGTAAATAAATGTAAGTCTAAGTATTTTGGCATTCGGCATACATACACGTATGCATTTATATATATATATATATATATATATATATATATATATATATATATATATATATATATATATATATATATATATATATATATATATATAATATATATATATATATATATATATATATATATATATATATATATATATATATATATATATATATATATATATATATATACATCAACAATAAACAGACATAAATACACACACCACGCAACACACACATATTATATAGGCCTATAAAAATAATATATACCAATATATTTTGAGAAGGGTGCAGTGAAATCCCATCCACCACGTATCCCCTGTAGCCTTACTTTAACTGATGATTTGTAGTGACATGTATACCAAATATCACAAGAAAAATGAATCCTTAGATTTCCGATTCTATTAACATGTTTGCCTTGTGTTCTTCTAATATTAGTTTCTTACAAGTTCATTTTCGTGAACACTTAAACAAGTTGACCTTAGGTACACATCAAGTGTATATTATCCTTAAGTTTGTTTTAAAGTCCTATTTTTTTTTCTGCAGCATAATAATGCAGAGGGAGAGATGTGGACTGCTAACCCGAAAGTCTCGAGTTCAAATCTGTGTTCAAGTAGATAGAACGTCATTAAGTCCACCCAACTCTGATGGGTACCTAACTCACGTTAGGGTAAGTAAAGTCGGCTGGGCAACGTACTGACCACATTATCCCTTCATATGCAGAAACAAGTGAACTCTACTTCACTTGCCCCGTAGACTCTGAGGTTTGAAAGGGAACTTTATTTACTTACTTTACTACAGTGGGGAATGAACTAAGATAAAGCGCAATTCCTATATTCTGTAATAATCCAATATATGTGGGGATTTCCCTAAAATTTCCCTCCCAAACAAAAATCGAAGTGATTAATATAAAGTTTGGACTTTGAAGATGTGAATTTAAGCATAGACCTGCTACTAAAGATGTGTATTTTAACAAACTAGTTACAAGGCAATATAAGTAGTTTCGGTACTTTATGAAGTGTTCATGGAAGAAACAGAATTTTAAAAAGTGGTTTTTGATAAATTTTCATCAAAACGTGAATTTCCTTAATGGAAAATTCTTCTGTGTAATGTATTATCTACATCAACAGACAGTAGACACACTCAAACACACACACGCACATATATGTATATATATATATATATATATATATATATATATATATATATATATATATATATATATATATATATATATATATAAAATCAGTTATTCTTTTAAATATTTCAAATTGATAATACGAAAGACTGTGTAAGCCCAGTCTATGTTTAAACAAACACTCAAACATTTTTAATCACGCTTTTTAATATACAAAACTACAAACACCCACCACGCATTTGTGTGTGTGTGTGTGTGTGTGCGGTATCTACAGTTATAAAATATTACAAAAATCTCTCAGGTGATCTTTATTTTTTAACCTCGGCAACGGCTCAGCGCTTACTGTGTACCAGAGACTAGTCAGAGTGTGATATCACGTAGATCTCATTCGATCCTCTGCCCACGTCAAAGATGAATCATCGTCTTTGTAATGGATACGTACGCGAGAGTTTAGCCGTCCCGGCCAGGCTCTGCCCTAGCTGTCGATAAATGATATATTATTTACTTCAGTTACATTATACTAAATTATATTATGTACATGTAACAAATCATAGATACATTACTAAGAGCCTTCATATCTGTATAAATATATATATATATACATATATATATATATATATATATATATAGGGCCTATATATACTAATATATATATACCATCTATATATTTATATATTACATATACATATATAGGCATACACATAAGTATATATTATATAATTATATAAATAAAATTGTTATATATTCGTATATATATATATATATATATATATATATATACAATTGAATCCCCTGCTCTAGAACATACTATAAACCAAAAATTTAGACAACACTCAGTAACCCTATATTTGGAATAACTGCACGTATTGCCCAACACACCAGAGTATAAGATAAATAACCTGTTTATCTCAGATATAAGATAACAGTCTCTATGAACTTGACGACCTTGAAGGTTGGGCTCTAAATGGGTCGTTCTGTACCAGATCATATGTACATACATATGTAGATTATAACCACATTAGTGGAGGAATAATAGCGGATGATGTCATACTTTAGAATATTCATCATAAACACGTGTTTTTTTTTATTTTAAAAAAATGTTAACATGTTTTTCTGCTTATTGAATAAGGAAAATGTATGTTAATTAGAAATCTGTTGCGATATGTCACAGCATATCGTAACATATGTTGTTTTTTTTTTTTACGAATTTTACCTTGGGAGCTTTCTAGTTCAAAAAGTTTATAGGTAAGAATTTATAGTTAGATTTCTAGTGTTAAATCGCCGTGCTCCTGTTATATTTTAAATAGACACATGCATTATAACTATAATTTATATTGAATTGCTTTAGTTCAACATTCATTAAAAATGTGGATTCTCAGTTTTCTGTAAATATCACATAGTATCGGTGCAAATAAACTAAAATTAATATTTTCTTAAAATGTTATTTATTTGTTTAATGTTTATGTGTCACTACTAGCCAACTCAACACACAATGATTTTAATGCCTATCCTATCATATCCTACTCGGTGTTGAAACCATTCCAAAACCAACACCATCAACCGGTTCATAACATAACACCAACCACGTCCACATTCTCATATCTACCGATCTCTCCCAGGGTAAACAACTCGTGTTTAATCTAGATAATCCTAAAAAAACATCCGCTATCGATTTTTAATCTTTGCACATACCCCCTCCCCCCCTACCAACCCACCCCCCACTCATACACAAACAGGAAGTCGGTGTATTCATATTGTGTTTGTTTTTCTATCATGTATTAACCTTTGTTTCGAAATTGACACCGGATTTCCGGTGCGGATTTTATTTAAGAACTAATCTTCGTCGTATAGGGCCGAAGTCGAAATACCGTAATGTAGACCACGGTTCGAACAAGTGAATTTATGACATAGCTTCTACACAGTACACGCGAATAGCACCTGCTTCCTTCCCCTTGTATACTCGGCTCTTGCTTGCATAAAAAAAAATTCGCTTTAATGTTATATTCATTCGGCTTACATGAATGGTTCAATTGTGAAAGAAAGTTAGGTGAAAATATCTTAAAACTTGTTTTTTTTTTATGTTTTTTTTTTAATTTTGTCAAATATCTTAAAACTTGTTTTTTGTAATGTTTTTTTTTAAATTTTGTTCTCTAAGGCTTAAGGGGCCCTACATGCTTGCGATTAACTTGAACAGTTTTCCTGGATTTGAACCCGCGACTTCAGAGATTGAGCTTCGGCAACAGAACGTGAGAATAACAAAATATAAAATAAAACACTTTGAGGTGAGGTAGAGTTTTTATGTAGAGTAAGATATTTAACGAAAACGTGTTATTATATTCATAAGGGGACTTGCCTAATACTTAACTCTTCGTAACATATTTCCGTATGTTAAAACTGCAGTTCCTTACATATTACAACGTATTTTACCTCCCCCCTCCCCACACCTCCCCTAACATCACACAACCCAAGCTAATCTGTCAACACATCTTTCAACGTCACATCCGGTCTCAACTAAAAGCTCAATGGAGTCTTTGACGATCTGAGCTAAAAATCATAGCATAACCGGTCCCTTTTGACACGACCACTCCATTCCACCACACGCCGTTGAATACAGGTTTTGAAGAGGTGGTTACGTCATCAAGTATCCCCGCCCCCATCCTCCTCATTACTACCGCACCCTCTACACCCATTCTTCCATTCTATGACTATCAAAGACACGGGGGTACTTAACATTTTATAACGTTGCAATTTCAACATTTCTATGATTTAGCCTGCTGCAATAGATCACTTATTGCGCACAAATCAGGGCGTGTCCTTAACATTTTACAACTTCAACATTTCAATGATGTAACCTGGTGCAGTAGAGCTGCGTTGCATACAAACCAAGGCGTGGCCTCAAATTATATTACCATATTTGTCATCCTCTGTTTTAAGCCTAGCATCTATTTTTAGCAACATCAGTCGCGGGTAATGATTCTGTATTAACATAATATACATAAAGCGAAAACAATCGGGAAAACCCTTTTCACAACTCCGTTTTGTATAAACTTTTATTATTTATCTTTGATATAATCATCTTGTTATCGTCATTTTGTCTATATGATATGTTTCTTAAAAAAACGCCTGGGTGGTATAATTGTTAGTGGAGGGATATCACACATGATTATAACCTGGGCAGATGAAGTAGAGTTTATCTGCCCAGGTTGACAATCGTGGGTGAATATAGACTGGCTTAGTGGAGTTATAGGTCCATATGATCCTGCGAGCTACGCATGTGAAATGAACAGTGTGGTCAGCAATACGCAAGGACTCTCGTACCTTTCGCTGAACCTTGAGGTACTTAATATAGCTGGGTGAACTCTTGAGGCATACAGAGAGTGAATGGAACTCTGACTTTCGGGTTAGTAATCTTGCGCGCTAACACTCGACCATCAAAGCTGGGTGGATTCATCGATTCTCATGCACAGTGAAAGGAACTCTTGCGCCCTAACACTCGACCACCTTTGCTCTAACACCTAACACGTAGGGGTCATCCATAAATAACGTCACACTCGTAGGATGGGGGGGGGTGTCCGCAATTTTGTGACGGTGTGTGATAAGGGAGATGGGGGTCACACTTTTGCATAATAAAAATCAATGTTATTAAACGAGTTTTGAGGGAGGTTGTAGGCTGAGGTGTGATGTCATTTTAGGGGGGGGGGGGAGTCTGTCTTTTGTGAGGATGTGTGACGGAGGGGAGGGGGTTGGAGGTAAAAATCGTCAAAAAAGCGTGACGTCATTAATGAATGACCCCTCCCCCCTTACTTCAATAACATACCAGAGCACGTGATCTCAAACCCACACAACCCTCTTGTAACACCTGCTAATACAACTCTCATTTAAATAGATTCAGGAAAATAGATTCAATTCTAGATCACCGGCAGGTGTATGCAAGGTATTGTCCAGGTAACAAATTAACAAACAACATAGTGTTAGGTAAAGAACGTCGGCCAAGCCTCTCTCGTCAAGATTATACAGAGCATAGAGTTGCATCACCTGTAAGGAAATGACGTATTGCCCGCCATCATTACATCAAGAATTATCTCCCCGTAAACACTATTTTTAACTCGTAAACAGATAACAATTTAAAAATAATAATGCACCATGCTTTTATTTTTCTTGAATAGCTTCAAAGTAAAAATGAAACACCTGTTTTATTTTTTTTTTAATTTTATATTTCAGATTGAAATCTAGGTCACTTTACATGCAATCTCCTTCAGAAAAAAAAACTAAGCTAAAATTACACGTTAACCTTAAGAAGACGTCATCACACACAGAAGGTCTTTCTCGGCCTGCTCTCTTCTTATTGGCTGAGGGATTTCCCGAACAGGTGCGGCCCGCCATCAAGTGTGCCACTGTGGCTGGTGATATTTTTGCCACGCCACGAAAAACCTGGCCATTGAAATTTGTTTTCATTAGCCCACAACTCACAAACATGTATTTTATTCAGCTGGTGAACCAGAGTCGTACTGGTGTTTACTTCAGCGGTGCATAATAGGGCTGCAATACATACATATCTGCATATGTATATATGTTTATATATATATATATATATATATATATATATATATATATATATATATATATATATATATATATATATATATATATATATATATATATATATATGTATATATATATATATATATATATATGTATATATATATATATATATATGTATATATATATATATATATATATATATATATATATATATATATATATATATATATATGTATATATATATTTATATGTATATATGTATATATATATATATATATATATATATAATATATATATATATATATATATATATATATATATATATATATATATATATATATAGACCTACAATTATATGTAAATATATATATCTATATATATATATATATATATATATATATATATATATATACTATATATATAATATATATATATATATATATATATATATATATATATATATATATACATATATATATATATATATATATATATATATATATATATATATATATATATATATATATATATATATATATATGTGTGTGTGTGTGTGTGTGTGTGTATGTGTGTGTGTGTGTGTGCAATGCAAAATCGAAGCTCCCGTGCAGTCTTCAGTACGAACTCCGCTGGCCTCTGAGTTCACCCAGCTCTCGTGGGTACCTAAATTAAAAAAAGGGAGGTACCAAAAATATCTTAACACGATAAACGTGCAATAATTGTTGTATATGTTCATACGTATTGGAAGTAAGCGCAATGCCACACACGCACTTATACATACATTAGCAAATATAAGTATAAAT
Organism: Physella acuta; assembly: GCF_028476545.2. Lineage (NCBI taxonomy): Eukaryota > Metazoa > Mollusca > Gastropoda > Physidae > Physella > Physella acuta. Next base: position 274,679 of record NW_026732200.1, on the reverse strand, counting down.
TAATAAACACTACATTAAAGACTGGAGTCACCATTGCTGATGATAGGGTGCCTTGTATTTCTTTGCCTTTATTTACAGGAGGCGTAAGTGATCAGCTTAATGTCCATTCGCTCTCATGTTAGTCCAGTTCTAGTCAGTCGCTAGTTCCATTGATGTCAGTTCATGCATGTAAACTACACCTTCTACGCCTTTTAACAGAGTAAAAAACATGCGTATACTATCGGCAGACCTAACACAAAAAGAGGGGGGTGGGTCTCTACCTTATCTACTTAAAAAGTCGAGAGCTAATTGTTAGGAAATCGTGAAACGTGAATTTCGAAACAAGTCCCTTCAATTTCTGTCAGGCATCTTTTTCAGACAGCCCCCACCCCTAAACAAAATAGAATGTGTACTGAATATATAGATACTTTGAACAGTTTCCGTCCCCGGAAAATTTAGTCCGCCCCCCGTCCGCCCCCCCCCCCTCCCCCCCCCCCCCTCCCCCCCCCCCCCCCCACCCCGGAAAATTTAGTCCGTCCCCCGAAAAATTTCAAGTTCACCCCCGGAGAAAAACGTCTGTAAGAAACACTGAGTACGAGGACGCCGGGAAAAAAACTGCAATGATTTTATATCATAAAGTGTCGTATGACGCTATTGCATGACAGTATAAGAGCTATCTATGTTTTATTGTCAAAGGATGAATGCTTCTAAGATGAAAAAAAGGGAGGTAATTAAAGCGGACAGGATGTAACTAAAGTGTTTACCAGCGTTTTAAAAGCACTAAAACGACTATTAAAAACTGTATTTATTTCAACTTGTTTTTTAAACGTTAAAGACAAAAATAAAATCTCCAGTAACCCGTAGATATACTGAGAAAACAAAAAACGAAAAAAAAAAGATTAACTTTAAACTGGCTTATTAATAATGTACACGTCATACGAACTTTTAAAAACAAGCAACTGAAGAAGTCATAAACGTACAAAATACACGCACGAACATTTAAACACAAACTTCAAAGAAAAACGTTTTTTTTTTTATGAAGGGGCTTTACGTTGGGCTGGATAGTGCGTGTGTCTTTGGAACACTTTGCCACAGTTTTGTAAACAAAAAATCTGGCTATTAAACTGATAAGCTAATATTGAAGAAAGCTATACGTTAAACAGTACATTAAGACCGACTATACCTCAATAAACAAAAGACATCAGGATGCGTTGTTTAGCTGTAGAAATTTGTTCGTTAGTAGGGTCATTTTTTTAAATGTCTTTTAAAGTTAATACTAACATTTGTATATTTGAATTATGGTGTGGTCTAGCGGTAGAGCGATAAACTGCTAGGCCCAAAGTCTCGAGCTCGTATCCGGGTTCAAATCAGTAGAAAGTCGCTAAGTCTGATGGGTACTAGGGAAAGTAGAGAAGTCTGCGTTTAGTGCTGACCACACTGCCCCGTTATATGTCGACATCACAGAAACAGGTGAACTCTACTTCACTTGCCCATGGACCGTCAGGTACAAAGGGAACTTTCCCGACACATACATTCTAGAACTGTGAGACTATTTACGCAAACGAAAGAACAGTAAATATGGGTTTCTTTTTTTACACAGCTTTACTTCATTTATGGGTCTATTTTCTTCCACATTAATAGACGGGTTACCTGTGTAAACTAAAGGAGCTAAATACGGGACTCAAGACTTCACAGGTAAAACTGTTACTTGGACGTGGACATACATGAACTTCTGCTATCTGTAACGTGTGTACACCTACAAACTCTACTGCAACTGCCGAGGTCGCTTAAGAAGTTTAAGTCCCTAGCAAGAATCTCCATAACACCATAAATTCAACAAATTTAACATTCTACGTATTTCTCTTAACTACAATGTATCCACTTCTATGTTAATCCACGCATACACAATATTTTTTTTTAAATGGTTAACTCATACATAAAAAATATTGTATTTAAAATTACAAATCTTGTATCTTTAATTTCCTTGACATTTTCTTGTATTTCATGTAACCTCAGGTCACTTGACTATAAATCAACGGGGCTAGAATGGAGGAAAAAAGAGTAGGGGAGGGGGGGGGGCAGACTCGTCATAACATCAGATTCCTGATAAGGATCACCTGTAGCAGATAGAGAGGTCCTTGCCCTGGGCCACTTCCGGTCCCATCTGTAAGCAATACCGCCCGTTAGTTAGTCAGTGCAAGCCTTCAAACAGAGGTACCTGTACAGGTGAATACCAAAGAAATAGTTTCTCATTACTGGCAGGGCCTCTCATGCTGGTTTGATACAGTCCCTCAGATGTCTTTACATGTTTAGTGATACACACACACAAAGATATATATATATATATATATATATATATATATATATATATATATATATATATATATATATATATATTTATATATATATCATCACCACACACGCATATATACATTTTCTCTTTCTCCGCATATGTATATTTAAGTATATGTATATACTTACATATAGTAATATATATATATATATATATATATATATATATATATATATATATATATATATATATATATATATATATATATATATATATATATATATATATATATATATATATATATTTGTATATATATGTATGTATGTGTTCACTGTTTAGTAACTTTAATGCCATAGTGAGTAAGTTTAGAAAATTAAATCAAATCATACCAAACCATATACTTAATCGCTCTTAACCTAAGCCCAAACCTAGACCCATTTATCTTAACACTTGACATAGTTAAAAACAACTTCCTTGATAGCTAAGTATCAGAAATAACGGATATGTCTTCCATAAAAGCTTTTATCTGGAAGGTTTATCAAAAACGTTATCGTGATTTAAAACCGGTTACTAAAAAAAAACTTTTTCCAATCTTTTAGTCCTTGAAACAAATTCCCAGAAAACCATTTTATTATTTTATTTCTTCCCGTTTTTTTTTCTCTCCTTTACCTGTCCTGTCTTCTCTCTTCCCACCTTTCTAATGACGTGTCTGTATTCTGTCTATCTTGCACCTCTGACAGATGAACCACGCTCTCGAACTTCGTAAACTGGTTCCTGTCTAAGGCGTATGATCTACACCAGCGGTTCTTAAACAAATGGAAAGATACCCAAACAAAAGATAAATTTACATTAATTATTAATGATCGTATATAACATAAAAAATATGTCACACATGTGTTTTTAGTATGCTTTGTATATTTTAAAAGTAATTAATTTATATTTTTGGGTATAAAATTAAGAATTAACATGTAGGGGCCAATGAATGGAATAGTTTTAGAACCGCTGTACGAACGCCTGTAAGACGGACCCAGAGAGCCAAAGAGGCTCCAGCCTAATAAATCTGTTTCCGTTAGATTCCGGCTTGCACTCGTGTCATTTCGCCATCAGTCATCCTTCACGTCTGAGTTGTGTTTGATGCTGGGCTGGTGTAGAGCCAAGGGGGTCAGGGAGTGTAGATGTGTGTGGGGGTGTGTGGTGGGTGATGGTGTGTGTGTTTGTGGGTGTGTGTTTGTGTGTGTGTTTGTGGTATATGTGTGTGTGGTGTGTGGTGGGTGTTGGTGTGTGTGTTTGTGTGTGTGTTTGTGTGTGTGTTTGTGTGTGTGTTTGTGTGTGTGTGTTTGTGGTATATGTGTGTGTGGTGTGAATGTGGAGTGGTGTATTTGTGAGGTGTGTATGTGTCAGGTGTGTTTGTATGTGTTGATGATTGTATGTATGTTTTGACTGGTATGTTGTGTAGGTCTGTGGTGTATATCTTTGGTGAATATATTGTTCGGTTTAAACATTTTATGTGTTTCATGACGCGTCACACGTGAGTTATATCAGGAGAGAGAGAGAGTGTGAGAGATAGAGAGATAGAGAGAGAGAAAACGAGAGAGAATTAGAGTGAATGATAAAGTAAGATGTATAATAATGATAATGAGAGAGGGAGAGAGTGAGTGAGTGTGTGTGAGAGAGAGATAGAGAGAGATAGATAGAGAGAGAAAACGAGAGAGAATTAGAGTGAACGATAAAGTAAGATGTATAATAATGATAATGAGAGAAAGCAAAGTGGGAAATAAATAGTAGGTCAGTGAATACCAGTACACTCTGTGGATGAGAGAAAAGTGGTTACGCCGCGACAGTGAGTGAACAACATAGTGGGATAGAGTGGGATAATTGAGAAAATGAGGAACAAAAAATAAAGAGAAAAAAATCATTTTCGCAGTACATAAAAAGTTTATTAGCAATAGAGTTTCGAATTTGTAATGGCAGTTCCTATTTGCTAAATACGTATAGAGCTTTTTTTTTAGACAGGTGAAGTAGTGTTTACCTATTTCATATCCCGCGTTAGTCTATTTTAACTTGTTTGACTTTCAAATTGGGAAGCATCTGGCTCGCCAACATCACCTGTGTTTAGCATTGACATATCCTTATCCCAGAATTAATCGTACGCGGAAATTACCTGTAGACAGGTGGCTCATGTGATGGATATAATGTCTATTCTATTCAATTCAAATTCAGCTAGGTACTAATTTAAGCTGAGTAGGCTCAAAATCATATTGCTCTTTCTGTTTAAAACCATCATTTATAAAGATATTACTGTTACTAATCTTTAAAAAATGTGATTGTTGCGATGAGGAAAAAAATAGGACAAGTCCATCCCCACCCAAAATCCAATTTAACGTACTTGGTATAAGAACAGCCCATAAACATCTAAACCAACGCTGGTTGTGAACTTTTAATGGCTTTTTAGTTTTTTGATAGGAAATTTAACAGAACGCCATTAACCGGTTCGTTAATCAAGAAGAAAGCTTTCGTAAGGGGAGATCGTGTTTCAAGGGATTTTTTTTATTTTATATACGGCCTTTCAAGTTGTCTCGTTGACGGTTTTAATATTTTTTTTTAGCCTGGGAACTTGGGTTAGATATTGGCCAAATACAGTTGCCTAGAATCTGTGTGCGTGGGGGGGGGGATGTCAAAAACAAAGAACATATTTATATGTGATATGTTAAAAACAAAAATTCAGAGCATGTCGTAGGTAATAAAATGATATTGTTATAGTATTTTAAAAATGTGTTTATATTTAAAAAGAAATGCCACATTAAATTGCAATATAAAGATGCGTTAAAATTTTAATGTAAATGTTTGTCGCATTTTACACTATTGAACTGCATGAATGTGCATGTTAATATTCGCAATGGCTCCAGTTATTAAATTTAATTAAAAAAAAAATTAAAAAGAGCCTTTAAAAAAAAAACTATACCCCTAGATCAGGGGTCGGCAAACCTGCGGCTCGCGAGCCGCATGCGGGCTCTTTTGGTGTCCAGTTGCGGCTCTTGCGCTCCATGCACAAATATTAATAATTATTTTATTTTATTTTCAAAACTCATAAAAATATTAGTCTGCAACACTCGATAATAAACGATAAAACAATAGATATAAACAATAAACATTCACTATTCTATTAGAATATTTAGTTACTACCCCTATCTCAGTGTACTTCCTATTACACTGTGCATTTTCAAGTTGAAACATTCAACTTCAAAGTGGATATCATAAAGAAACTAAACGAGCTAAATGTAAAACTGAAATGATAAACCCCAGCCTATGTGTTGCTTGAAGAAGTGGTTTGTTTCGAAAAAAAAAACTTTTTTTGTTGAATACATGGTGAGCGGTAAATTACTTAATTACGAAAAAAATCTGAAAAAATATCGTTATGAAACCAATGCTACTATTCAAATCACTTCAGCATTAATATAAACAAAAATGAAGCATGTTTTCACTGAGAGATTTGAGCAATTCAAAACAAATGCAAGTACTCTGACTACATAGTAGATCCCTCTCAACACAAATTCAAATATTATTTCATATATTCAAAGCTATTTTTTTTTTTTTTTTTATTATTAAAAATTATATATATATATATATATATATATATATGTATATATATATAATCCAAAACAAATATTGTAGTGGCTCTTTAAAAACCGAGTAATGTTGTAAATTGTAACTTTTGGCTCTTTCGGCTGAAAAGGTTGCCGACCCTTGCCCTAGATTACAAAAATACAAGTCATAAAAATTATTAACTTTATCTTAATCCTTATATCTTAGATGAAACATTACCCAACCCCCTCGAAAATTCCGAAAAGGTATTGTGTGCGCATTGTGTATGTTGTATAAAATTTATTTAGTACCTGCCACACGCACCATAACTAACCACACCATTCGTCACAAACAAAACGCACTTCTGAACAAGGAATTCCCAATCGGGTTGAGCTTTGAATCGTTCGTTTATTTCTCTACCAATATTGATCAGGCAAAGAGTAGAAAACAGAAATTACTTTTGGAGTTATTTCCCTGCTTTTCGTTTTACAATACAGTCAAGTTAAAGCCTTAAAGAGTAGAAAAAAAGTATAGAGAATTTTTGGCCTTGACCTGAACGCGCCACATGTCGTTTTCATTGGCTCTTAAAATATAACCTTGACCTTCGGAGATCAATGAAGGTTACATTTAGCTGTCTGGCAAGTTTAATAGCCTGAACTTTAGAATTTAAAAAAAAATATTAAACAATAAACTTTAGACAGTAAAAAGCGTAGGTCTGGAATGGTAAAGTGAAGAAAAAAAATGAGAATGTCTTTAAAGTTGACCTTCGTGTCTAAAACTAGATTGCACTTTCAAATTGTTTGAAGAATGACCTCCTTTTTTGTGTTTGTTTTTTTTTTAGCTTGTGGGCCTGTTATTGCTAAGTGGAATTTCTAGTTCAATCGAGTAGGGTTGTTTTATCGGACTGATGGAGCGCTAGCAAGTTAACTTGATTGCTTTGAACTGGAAAATAAAACACCTCCGCTTAAATAAAGGTGTGGCGTCCGTAGATTTACTGGTGTACAATAAATAAATAAATGAAAGGGTGTGAGAATCAAAGTAAAAACATTAACAAGAATATAATCAAGTGCATCGTTTGCAAGTTACACCAAGTAACATGCTATAAAAGATGCTACAATAGTAGCTATTCATCTGTCTGTGAACAAAAAAGAAACATTTTCAAAATAAAAGGTTGATAACCTCAACTTTACTAAACTTTTACCTGAAAAACCGTTTACATTAAAACAGCTTTAATATTCCTCTACTTGACCCGTTTCTTTACACACACAAACCAGCGTTGTTCTCTCCCCCCCCCCCCCCCCACTACCACCACTTAAGTTATATATTATACATCATAAAATATCAACACACCTCACACCGCACTGAATGACCCGGCGCGTGTACTCGAGATAAGCCTACAGGCAGTCAACAAAAAAAACATCCCACTGTATGGGATAAAAATAGACACACGTGTTTGTTTTTCCTTTTTACTAACAGTACTCGTCTACAAGTTTATTCGACAACTAGAAAACTTGTAAACAATAGGAGAAAACAACAGGTTGATTGACCAATTGCTTACATTACAGCAATATATCAATGGTAAGACCGGCAACCACATATATAGAACTATATACATGTATATATACATATATACATGTATATATACAGACCTACATACAAATAAATATATATATATATGTATATATATTTATTTATGTTTATGTGTGTGTGTGAATAGCTGTAAATTAAGGTTGCCCTTTTAATTAAGGTTGAGTTTGTGTTGGGATTGTCTCACACACATATACCTTCCCCATTTATATATATAAATGTATATATATATATATATATATACCTATATATACATATATATATATATATATATATATATATATATATATATATATATATATATATATATATATATATATATATATATATATATATATATATATATATATATATATATATATTTATATTTATATATATATATGTGTGTGTGTGTGTGTGTGTGTACATGTATGTGTGTGTCGGGGTGAAACACTGGAGGTATGATAAATTATATCAAGGTATTTACAAGTCTATGCCTTGTTGTGTTGCTATATATAAAAAAAATTCACATCACCATATCTGCTAGTGCGACAAATGTGCATGTGACTTGTACCATGGGGTCAAAGAGCATCCGGGTGCGTAGGTTAGATTCATTATCTTCTTTTTTTTTTTTACACTCGTGTTTGCTAGTACAGGCGTGACTATTTTTAGCTTTCCCCGAGTCATTGTGGTTGCTGCCCCTTAATTCGGCATCAGAATGACGTCAAAGGTTGTCAGATGAATTCTCTCCCTTGTAATTTGTCGAGGATAAAAACGGCGTGTTTTGTTTAAGAAAGAAAAAAAAGCATGTAAATAATTTTAATTAACCGGTTGTTTTTTAGTTTTATTCTTGAACTTAGCAGTGGTGTTGCTTTGGTACGATCATGTTAGCATTAAGAGCAATTATATTGTATGTCTGTATAATTAGCACTACACAAAAGCATGATGGCAAAATGTAGTTATCTGTTTCAATCTTTCAAGTGTTTTGACGTAGTTATGTTATCTAAGCTACTGGCAAACAAAAGCAGTAACGACCCTCGAAGAGAATAATTTTTTAAATGTATAACAAGGCTACTCTTTCGGACTTTTTGATAACACCGATGAAGTAGAGTTCATCTGGTGTTTCTTAAAGTAATGTATGTGAGGGGTGCTGTGATCGGGATCTAGGGCGTCTAACTAACTTGAGTCCGAGATTCGAACTCGGAACTTTCGAGTTAGCGACCGAGCGCTCTTCCGCCCGACCACGCCGTCCCGTGATGAATCATCTAAGCGGAACGGTTTAACAGCACGTTTGAAACCGGTAATAATGGATTGCAAATATCATTTTACACTGAAATGAATTTTCTAAACAAGTACTGAATTCCCCCCCCCCCCCCCCCCCCGCTCCCACCTCACAACTTATTTGACAATTGTCTTGATTGTAAAATTGTAAAGCAATTTTTCATATTCATTATTTTTTGTTGCCAAAACAAAGCGTACGGCCAACACAACTAAATTCTGTCATTATTGTTTATTCTCTTTTTATTGATAACCCTAAAGTTATGATTTATATGCACAGTGCAATCCACAAGAACACAATATATCAGGATATACCAGTAGTCTGGGTACTGTACTCGAGTTAGGAAAATGTAAAAGCGGCTGGGCATAATGTTGACCACACTATCCTTTCATATACAGTGGTCAAGAACCATGAACTCTACTCCATCTGCATAATTGATCGCTAGATCTAAAGAGGAACTTTACTACCAGTATTTCTTTTATAAGCTGTATTTTTACTCCATGGTGATTTTATTTTAAAAACCAACATACAACCACAACCAGTTCAAACATAAAGCCATGACGCAGGTTTGCACCCAATAACCTCTACACACATGACACACCGCAGTAGTATATTAGGTCCCTTTTGGAGCGATTTTTTGGCGGAGGTGGGGAGGGTGAGGAACAATGACATATAGTAAAATACTCGGGAGCAGGATGCGCGGGATGCGCAATGACATATAGCAAAATACTCCCAGCCTGGCGCATCGGGAGGGTAAGGGTGGGTGAGCAGGATGCGCAGGATGCGCAAAGACATATAGTAAAATACTACGCCAACTGGGGTTGGCGGAGGTGGTGGGGAAGTAGGTCACCTTTTGGTGACCTTGTGACGTAATCATTGACCTTGTGACGTCATCATTGACCTTGTGACGTAATTAGTGACTTTGTGATGTAATCATTGACCTAGTTACGTAATTTTAATGCGTTTTTTAATGAGTTTTAATGAGTTTTTTAAATTTTTAATTAATTTTTGACCTAGTTACGTAATTTGATTATTTGTTTACTTTTTAATTAATTTTTATTGACCTAGTTACGTAATTGGATTTTAATGAGTTTGAATTTAATTTTGTAATTTTAATTAATTTTTATTAACGAGTTACGTAATTTGATTATTTGTTTGATTTTAAATTGTTTACTTTGTTTGTTTACTTGTTGTTTATTTGTTTATATTGTGTAATTTTTATTAACGAGTTACGTAATTTGATTATTTGTTTACTTTTTAATTATTTTTATTTTGTTTATTTTTAATTTTATTTTATAATTAGTTTGAATTTAATTTAATTAATTTGATTTTGATTACTTTGTTTAATTTATTTATTTGATATATTTCTTTTCTTTGTTGTTTAATGTTGTTTATTTATTTGAATGTATGTATGTTTTAAATAAAAGACTAACACTAGCATGTACTAGAACAGTCTTTGTATAGGGACCATTCAGCAACACAACGAACGTTACAAAAATAGAACATCCATTAAAGATAACGATCAGGCGACAGCTGTGTTACGTATCGACCCGCCCGCGAAGTTTTCTCACCGCTGCCCGTTTTAATGGGAAAGTATTGATCGCACCCACGGGCCATCACAGCATGATGTCCCACCTAATTACATTTTTCGTTATGCATCAGTGATTTTTCCCTGCTCGGTTTGACGGGTCATGATGATTAATGGCTTTTTTCCCCGCTCGGTTGACGGGTTATGGTAATTAACGACGTACATTAAGTGGCTTTCCGCGAAGCACTTAGGTCATTATGCAACAGCTGTTGTGCGACAGCTGGTGGTGTAATTACGCTGAGCAATCGTATAAATGACCGCGAAAATTGTGTTCTAAACACTTCGACTTCGGACTTCAAATCAAGCTTCACCGCGACTTATCCAACCTGCGACCTCTGTTGACTCCTGAGACTAACCCACGCCAGCTTTATCAACCATCACATCTACCTAACCCTCCACGGACCACCTCTTTTGTGTGTGTTTATTCTATTAAAGGTAAGGTTAATATTACTTTTGTGTTAAGGGTGCTAACCCTATTAAAATACCTTTTAATTAATTAATTTAATTTTGTATCGTACACCGAGGTAAGGTTAATAGTATGAATTATCCTTTACATATCATTTAAATAAATATGTATCTAAATAAGCAGGCAACTGTATTCCTTTTTAGTGCACAACCGACTCATCGACACAACTGTTCCATCGACTGACCTTATTGAGCTACCTACCCATCCCTGAGGCATCCACTGAACCAAACGTTCCAACTACATCCAACTACACCACTTCGGATCTCCACATACAGTTAACTACACGTTCAGCTTAGACGTTCAAACCCAGAGGTACGTTTCAATTTTCAATTTTGTTTTAAGTATGTTTTTTATTTTATGATTTTTATTTTATGTATTTATTTTTATTCTACAGCCAGCGACCTACCCAAGCATCCTACTACTAGACACTTCATCAATAATGGAAGCCGCCCAGTCTACCAGCCACCCAGCCATGACTCGTTTCACATGCGAGATCTGCGAGCGGGTATTCACCCTTAAACATCACTTGACAAGGCACCAAGACTCTGCACATGGACGACAAAGACATCCCTGCACAACATGTGGGAAAGTATTTACACGACTTGACAATTTGACAAGACACTTTACGAAAGCACACAACAACCAAACATCACCGACCGACACCCCATCAGCAACCAACAGACAAACACACCAACCCACATTAGAGACCGATAGAAAAACACACCAACCCACATTAGTGACCGACACACATACTGTCCAACGCCCATCAGCGACCCAAACAGCTCGTACCGCGGCCAACACTAACTCATTAAAACGACACACGACGTATGACGACATATCAAACAACAAACGCGTAAAGACTAACAACGACAGTAACCTTAATTCACACACCACTATTTTTCCTGTAGACGACCTTAGGGGAGATGCCGTAGACTTACACATGACCACAGACAAACCTTCACCGACATGTCTTCTCACAGACATTCCTGACTTTATTAAACATAATCACGCCATTAACATGTTACAACAGGATTCACAGTCAAAACCCTACACAGACAATTTCTCCTTTTTTAGATGTTTAGCCAGACATTTAGGGTCACCCACAAGAGATCTTAGAATTCCAACATTAAAACTCGCGAAACAGTGGCAAGCGCACCAAGGTCTCGGGACCTTGGCTAATTTTAGCGGGGTTAGTTTGGTTGAAATTCCCCTCTTAGAGTCGTGTTTTAGTGTAAATATTGAGCTTTTTGAATTTAACGAAAATCAGGTCCTTTCTCCGAAAATTAGAAGTAGTGATAGGTTTAGGGAGACTGTGTATCTTTTATTTTTTCAAAATCAGTTTATGTACATTAATAATATAGGTGGGGCGGGTCACGCTTTCGCGTGTTCTGTGTGTAACAAATTATGGCCCACCGTTAAACAATTAAACAGACACGTGAAAGGGTGTAATGGGGGGAAACCCGTAGATAGGTATAAGGGAGGGGTTTATCAGACACAGCAAACAATCTGGGAGTTTTTAGCGTCCTATGGGTTAGATGTAGATAGTAACTTTGTTTATCCCTTCCGAGCAACTTACGATTTCGAATGCTATTTCGACCATACCGAGTTACCCACGTTAGGTAGAGTTACAAAAAGCGTTGCCAAACACGTGCCTTTGTCTTGCTCTGTCGCCTCAAACGTAGATGGGTTCGTCGAACCCATCTGTTTTATTTCGACTGGTGACCCTCAAGAATTAGTGACAAGAGTTATTGACAGACTCCACATAATCGCCGAGGCAGCTTATGGAATTTTGAAAAAACAGTTCGAGCCTGTTTTTAAGCAAATCAGGAAGTTATTTCCACCTAAAGCTAGGGGTAGTGATAATAAGTCGAACGACAAAGGGTTTGATAGTTTTCTTAGCGGTAGATTAGACGAGTATTTGCGACAAATGCCGGTTATAGGGTTTAATTCAGGAAAATATGATATAAATCTCGTTAAACCATATTTTATTCAGTACTTTTTAGCTTATTCAAACACAGAAGAGGGGTTAGAGGAGGGACCTAGAGCTAGTTGTAACGATGATGAAGACGAGGTAGAAGATAAAAAAACACCGTTTAAATATGTAGTTAAAAGAAATAATAATTTTATGTGTATATCAACTAATAAATTAAAGTTCTTAGATATAGTTAATTATCTAGCACCGGGGTTTAGCTATAGTAAATACCTCGCCGCGTATAATGTTAAAGAGACCAAGGGATTTTTTCCGTACGAATATGTCAAAAATTTAGCCGTCTTAGATGAAAAGTCTTTACCTCCGCATTCGGCCTTTTTTTCATCATTAAAAAATTGTAACATTTCAGACGAGGAGTACGCGACGTGTAGGCAAATTTGGGTAGAGAAGGGGATGCAAACGTTTAAAGATTATCTTATTTGGTATAACAATATCGATGTAAAACCGTTTATCGAAGCGCTCGAGCAGCAAACTAATTTTTACAAAAATTTAGGGGTTGATATTTTTAAAGACGCGATTTCTGTCCCGGGGGTAACCTTAAAATACTTATTCAAAACACTTCCCAAAAACGTTTCTTTTTCTTTGTGTTCCGAGCGCGAATCAGAGTTACATAAAACAATCCGAAATAATATCGTAGGGGGCCCCTCCATTATTTTTCATAGACATCACGAAAAGGGTGAAACGTTCATTAGGGGGAATAGTAAAAAGGTGGTACAGGCAATTAAGGGGTACGACGCAAACGCGCTTTATTTATGGTCTTTAATGCAAAAAATGCCGACGGGATTTCCGATTATTAGAAATAGTGAGGAGGGGTTTAGACCGCGTAAAGCGAATCATTATGGGGAACAGGCCTTTCAGTGGTTATCGTGGGTTTCAAAAACACAGGGGGTAACTTTAAAAACCGCGTTTAACGGGGGCGAAGTTAGCTTAGGATCTCGCCATATAAGAGTAGACGGGTGGGACGCGAACACTCGAACCGTTTATCAGTTCCATGGCTGCCTCTTTCATGGACACCCTGACTGCCCTTTAACTAAAGACAGAACAGTAAACCCCATTAGTAACAGACCCTTGACAGATTTATTTAAAAAGACAAACGAAATTACGAAGTACCTTACAGATACTGTTGACGTTAAAGTCGTAGAAATGTGGGAATGTGAGTGGGGGAACCAGAAAAAAATGAACCCAACTATTAAAGACTATTTAAAATCTATTGACAAATCGCAAAAGACACCGACACCGACCTATGGTAAGAAATGGCCCCTGACTGAAAAACAGATCATCGATTCTGTTTTAGACGACTCGTGTTTTGGACTGATAGAATGCGACATTAAAGTACCGGATAGTTTAAGAGAACATTTTAGTGAGATGACACCTATTTTTAAAAATACGGACGTTACGCGCGACGACATCGGACCGTTTATGAGACAATACGCGATCGATAACAACTTATTAACTAGCGGTAGACGGACTTTAATCGGTAGCTTTACAGGGGAGAAAATTTTATTAGCGACCCCCCTTTTAAAGTGGTATTTAAATCATGGGTTGGTGGTAACTAAAATTTATCAAGTCGTTGAATATAATCCGGTTGCATGTTTTAAGACATTTGGGGATACAGTTTCAGACGCGCGAAGAAAGGGGGACATAGACGACAAATACGCAATAACTAGTGAAACAATGAAATTGTTAGGAAACGCGGCATACGGTAAAACTTTGACGGATAAAACACGACATGCGGACATGACCTACTGTAGTGATAGGGATATAGGGGATTGTATTAATAATCCACGATTTAAAAAAATGACAAAACTTACCGACAATGTTTACGAAGTAGAAACGTTAAAAAAGAAGATAGTTTGGGATCTCCCTCTTCAGATAGGCTTTTTCGTTTATCAGTACGCGAAACTTAGGATGTTAGAATTTTATTATGACTTCATAGACAAATATATAGATAGAACCGACTTTCAGCTATGTGAGATGGACACGGACAGTTTATACTTAGCCTTAAGTACCGATGACTTGTTAAAAGCCGTTAGACCGGGACTAGAACACGAGTTTTTTGACATTTACGATAAATGGTTCCCCTCAGAAGTATGCGACTCACATAGACCACAATTTATAAGCGGCAAAGGCACGGTAGATAGTCATTGTCTGGAGTGTAGGGCTAGGAAAATTTATGAAAAGAGAACACCGGGGTTGCTTAAGCTAGAATATGAAGGGGATGGGATGGTATCTTTATGTAGCAAGACGTACCACTGTTTTGGCGACTATAATAAAACATCAACCAAAGGATTATCTAAAAATCACAACACACTAGGCAAAGAATCTTTCATGCAGGTCCTCACAACAAAGGAACCAAGTGGTGGGACAAACACAGGGTTCAGAGCATACAACACGGGGATATACACTTACACCCAACACAGAAACTCACTTTCTTACTTTTACATTAAAAGACGAGTAGACGCAGACAATGTGACAACATCTCCCCTAGACATATAAGGCCTTTTAGTTTACCAACCGTGACTTTAACGAGACTTTACTGTAAATATGTAAATAAGACAGAACCATGACGGTATGCTGATGGGGTTGTATTTATTCAATAAAAACTTATGATATAAACGGTCTTTTTTAAATTTTTGATGTGAGTTATTGTTTTGTTACTTGTCCCTGAAAGTTAGGTAACTCGGTATCCTGAATAAGATGTATGACTGGAATCAAAATGAACCATTTAAAATACTGGATCCGAGTTGGAAATATCCCTTTACCGCTCTGATCGGTGCCCCAACCATTATCACAATTCGCCCTTCCCCTTCCCTTTGTCAGCAACCCCTTCCCCCTTCTCCCATCCCTAAGCTCAATACCAACCGATAGATAAACAGATCGTACCACTACCCACACTATTCCTTGGACAGACAAAGGATGTAGGACAAGCTTACAGACAAGTATTTATTCAATTAATGTCACAACCCCCTAGAAACCACTCCAACAGACTGGTATACATAACTTGTAGACACCACTCCCCAATGAATATCCCCTTCCTAAACACATTGACATTTACTCTCAAAAGTGACAATGTTCCCATCCAAACTTTTAAATCTTTCCATATACAAATAAAAATATCCACACCCAACTTTGAAATCTGCCTCGGTGAAAACTTCACCGACCCTAGTATGAACACGGCCCCTTAATCAATAAAAATTATTGATTTGTACTTTAGAATGATTAGATTGAATGATATGTATGCTAACGTCATATCATATTTAGTTTATACATCATTATTTTGGTGAAATTTAAATGTAGACATTTTAAACTGTGTGTCATTTGACACGACGTACTATAACGTTGTTGATTTTTAAAACTTGAAGTTTATAATCTTAAGCAAATTTACCACCACCTTACCACCACCTTACCACTACTACCTTACCACCACCTTACCACTACTACCTTACCACCACCTTACCACCACCTTACCACCACCTTACCACCACCTTACCACCACCTTACCACCACTTTACCACCACCTTACCACCACCTTACCACCACCTTACCACCACCTTACCACCTTACCACCACCTTACCATCACCACCTTACCACCACCTTACCATGAAACCAAAACCACACCACCCTAGTATAAACTCTACACCTAGCAATTCCTAAACATGGATGGTTCGAACTCAAAACCAACCTCGGTGAAAACTTCACCGACCCTCGTATAAACTCTACACCAACCAACAACAAAACATTGCCTAGGTGAAAACAAAAAACCTATGATACTGTCCGTATAACTGTTAGTGAAAAGCACGGGACCCAACCGGGGGAAAAATCGATTAACGTGGTAACAGGTGTTCCCACACTTAACGCTGGCTTCGCGTTAATTACCATACCCCCTGCTGTGTTCGCTTTAGTGAACAACACATAAACCCACGAGGCGTGACCAAATTAATTAGGTGTGATGGGCCAGCGGCTGCGATCAATACTTTCCCATTAAAACGGGCAGCGGTGAGAAAACTTCGCGGGCGGGTCGATACGTAACACAGCTGTCGCCTGATCGTTATCTTTAATGGATGTTCTATTTTTGTAACGTTCGTTGTGTTGCTGAATGGTCCCTATACAAAGACTGTTCTAGTACATGCTAGTGTTAGTCTTTTATTTAAAACATACATACATTCAAATAAATAAACAACATTAAACAACAAAGAAAAGAAATATATCAAATAAATAAATTAAACAAAGTAATCAAAATCAAATTAATTAAATTAAATTCAAACTAATTATAAAATAAAATTAAAAATAAACAAAATAAAAATAATTAAAAAGTAAACAAATAATCAAATTACGTAACTCGTTAATAAAAATTACACAATATAAACAAATAAACAACAAGTAAACAAACAAAGTAAACAATTTAAAATCAAACAAATAATCAAATTACGTAACTCGTTAATAAAAATTAATTAAAATTACAAAATTAAATTCAAACTCATTAAAATCCAATTACGTAACTAGGTCAATAAAAATTAATTAAAAAGTAAACAAATAATCAAATTACGTAACTAGGTCAAAAATTAATTAAAAATTTAAAAAACTCATTAAAACTCATTAAAAAACGCATTAAAATTACGTAACTAGGTCAATGATTACATCACAAAGTCACTAATTACGTCACAAGGTCAATGATGACGTCACAAGGTCAATGATTACGTCACAAGGTCACCAAAAGGTGACCTACTTCCCCACCACCTCCGCCAACCCCAGTTGGCGTAGTATTTTACTATATGTCTTTGCGCATCCTGCGCATCCTGCTCACCCACCCTTACCCTCCCGATGCGCCAGGCTGGGAGTATTTTGCTATATGTCATTGCGCATCCCGCGCATCCTGCTCCCGAGTATTTTACTATATGTCATTGTTCCTCACCCTCCCCACCTCCGCCAAAAAATCGCTCCAAAAGGGACCTAATATACTACTCACCGCCCCCCTCCCCCCCCACCCCTCTCAACACTGGAAGCTTTATTTTCGTTCATCAAACATGGGCCAAACGACACGAACCAATATTTCCGAATGCCGCACTCGACGACCCCGTATCACGTGATGTTATCGGGAAGCGGGATCTATTTTATCTTACCAGCATCAAGGTCAACTAAACCTGCCAGATTTTTTTTTTCCATGTTGTGTGTATATTTGGCAGCATCTTCTCTTTTGTAATCGTCGTTTCGTTTGCTTTCAGTGGCGTAGTTATATAATACATGCAGAATCCGAGTAGACTAGATATTTGCACACCATGTTTACATGTAACTTGTAGGCAGGCTTTTAATTTTAAAAAATAAATAATTATATTTGTTTCGTATTTGCTAAAGCGTTTGTTTATTGCTTGGTCTGGTCTTAATCTTTCTGGTAATTTAATCATCAACTTCTATATTTCTATATTACATGGAACGAGTATAATACATAGTCCATCCAGCCCTGATTGGTTCTGACTAGTGTTTCTTTCATACGTTTTTCTCTGGGGAGGGGCGCACTTGAAACTTTCGAGGGAGAAGGACTAATGTTTCCGAGGGGTAGGGGGGGGGGTTCACTGGGTAGGCATATATTTTCTACACAATTCTATTTAGTTCGGGGTTGGGGAAAGGCCTGAAAGAAACTCAAGAAGTTGGCTTAGGTGACAAAGAAGATGGGCATAGACTAAACCTTTATTTGTATATGTCAACCGAACAGATCAATTATACTTCATCTGCTCACAAACCACCATGCGTAAATGGGCTTTGTTTTAAACGCACTGGTTAAAACCCTCCTTACACATAATTACACTTACCACTGAACTCTATACCGTGGCTCCCATTAGCACTAATTATAATGAAGACATTTTTCGTGTACTGGTAACTCTGATGATTAGTCCTCTTAATTAACGAACCATTAAATGAACTCATTACACTCGGGAAGAGTTGATTTACCTTTGTTCAGTCGCTTGAAAAAAACAAATCCTTCGCATCAAATGGACCAACCATTATCCATATATGGGTTGGTGTGGCCTAGCGGTAGACAGCTAGACTACTAACCCGAAAGACTCGAGTTCGAATCCGGGTTTAAGTCACTAGAATGTCAATGAGTCTACCCAGCTCTGATGGGTGCTTAACACATGTTAGGAAAAGCAAAGGCGGCTGGGTACAATGCTGGCCAAACTATCCCTTAATATCCCGAGATCTCTGTAACAGATAAACTCTGCTTTTATGTAGCACAACCCTCTATTTTTAAAGACGTACTCTATTTATCACAGTAAATAGCACACAAAAAATTAAAATATGTATACATAGTTAAAACATGTGATTTTAGGCAGCATTTCATGATCCCTATTTTGTTGTGTTGATTTATTAAAGTATTTGTTTGATATAAGTAAATATATATTGGTTCACGTTTCTGATCTCCCCTTAATAAAAGCTTCTGTAATAATTTCTAAGCAAGATCAATCAGTATTTTTTCTTTAAGAATATCATCTTTCACTTAAAACGAAAACACACGTGTCATATAATGTATACATATATAAAATATACACCTTAATTATATACTTTATGACTATACTTTTATATCACAACACAAGCTGAATAAAAGAGAGTAAAACTAAAATAATTATGTTTTTAAACTGATGTAATATTACTCTTTTTAATTTGAATTTCCAAGCAATGTCTTTTCAAACAAAAAGGCAGAGGCGTAGCGAAGGCGGGGCGGGTGGGTACATATGCCCCCGGGCGCCGAACATAGGGGCACCAAAATGGGTTGAAAAAAATTAAAAGCTCATTTTAGCTGCAGTTTTGAATTATAAACACACAAAAAATATGGGGGTGGGGGTGGGCGCCAAATAGAAAGTTTGTCCCCGGCGCCGGGAGGGGTCGCTACGCTTCTGCAAAAAGGTTTTAAATAACATGATTTTAAATGTAGTACGTTTCTTCTTTAAACTGTTCTGTCATTTACTTAACTTATTTGAAAAGTAATCGACCTAGAGCAATGCTTATTGAATCTGTAACATTCATTCATTTCTGACATACAATAGGCTTAACAAAGAAGAAAAAAATCATTAAATTCAATGAGGTTTTTTTTTTCAATATCCAGGTGTTGTTAAGTTCGAAGCGGTGCAAGCTGTTGAGTTCATGCATTCAAGGTAGGTTAGGAGTCCAGAGTGAATACCACAGCAGTGTGGTGAAGGTGTGTGGGTGTGTGTGTGTGTGGGGGAGGGGTTTGCGGTGAAGACAAATTGGATTAACCACCTACATGTTTACCCAGCACCCCATGACCCGTGGAGGTGTAGGTATAAGGTGGGGGGAGTTGCGGTAAGTAAGGGGGGTGGTGGAGAAAAGAGAGATCACCTAGCTTTTGAACTTTAACCTCTGGTACATGGCAGGTGAGATGAGGTGACGTGTGGGGGTGTGCGTGAGTGTGCGTGTGTGCGTGTTTTAATATGGCGTCACTAAGGGCAGCTTCAATAACTGGAGATTGCCCCACTCATCACTCATATATATATATATATATATATATATTTATATATATATATATATATATGTGTGTGTGTGTGTGTACGTATTAACTATACATGTATATATTTGAAATGAAGATGTATTACAGTGTATTTTGTATCGTTTCGTGTGTTTGATCTGTCGAATTATTTTGTTAAGAATTAGTGGGAAAAAAAGCTAGAACCATCCCCTCCATTTCTTGTCAGTCATGCGTACTAAAGGTAAACAAACACACGTAAGAGCATTCACTGCGCCTGACATAACAGATGGAATGTAGAAAATGTAAGTCTTGTATGCCTAGCATGATGAACGGCAGCCTATGGTATAGGCGTGTATAGGTAAGGTCTCTGTATAGACTCAAATATTGTGCTGGCTCGGTTATTGGACTTTACTTATGTCTGATGTGCTGATGTGAGATTTAGTTACGATTAATCAAAAAAGGTTTTACAATATAAAAAAAAATAATAAAAAAAAGGTACAGAAGTCTGTTTTTCGAGTCTGAAGGCCAGTCAAGCCGAAGAGTTGATTAATTAACGTGACCACGGCACATGAAGAGAGTATATGCCCAGCTGTGTTTACAAAGTCCGAAGTTGAACCAGGTTAGGTGGATTCAATCAAGGTGGGATGACAAGACACAAGTGGCCGAGCTGAAGGTTTCCATGATACAATGCTTTAATGATAGTATCTTTCTAGCTGCTAAAACACTCTGCTTCGGCACACAGCATCAAAAGTCATGCATGGAGATGAAATCACTACACCACACCCAAGTAAATCAATTTCTTTTGTCTCTCTCGCCCTTATTAGAATGCGGGCAATAAAATGCCGTTTATGCATGTGCTCTGAGATCGTGACTTGGCAAAAAGAATACCAGATTTGCTTTTTGGTTCTAGCTAGAAGCGTGACAGAGGTGCTAGTAGTGTTGTGACTTTAAGAAACGGGACGGTAGATTTTAGTCTAGCTCCATGTCAAATAAAGGACAAACAGTTCTGTTTTGGCTAATATCAACGAATCTAGATGTATGTACGTTAAAAACAGTTCTTGTCCCTGTTCTGCTGATCCTGTTCATTTTATAGTCATGGTTTTTCTTCTACAAGTAGTCTACCTAGACATCCCAATAAATTCACTGTGCCAATCAATGATAGATGGTAAGACATCATCTAGCAACAAACAGATTTCTATTTTACTTCAAGTTTCTCTGACATGTGCTTTATGTTCGAACCTTCAAAGCGAAGAGTGTTGAACGTGGTTATGTTGTTTGTGTCATCTTTTATTTAGATCAGACTATGGTACATTTTCTACATTTTAACCGTAATTAGGGCCGTTATATATATATATATATATATATATATATATATATATATATATATATATATATATATATATATATACATATCAACCACGTTTTCGGTCGTTTTGCCCTATCTTCGAACTTTAGATAACAGCTAAGGGACCAAGACATTCCCAGAGTGCATCAATTATTGAAGGAAATGTCGCCGCATTCATTTATTGTTAAATGACACCACGAGTGCACATCAAAGAATGACGTCATTGTGGTTTCATCCTAATCCCTCCCTTCACCAACCCCCCCCCCCCCCACCACACACACACACCCACACATCTCAATCTCTCTTTACACCCCCCTCTCCAAACCTACTTTTCTCTCTCGCTCAATTAAGTAGAAAATAATCCGCCACATTAAAAAAAAGGGATTCTGAATATGATTAGGATATTTTTTATAGCATTTGTGTTTAATCTGCAAATTAAAGCCTACATACACACTATCTGTGTAGATATGTTTCTATGACCCAGTGGCGTCGCTATGTCGGGTGTCTCCCAGTGCGGCACTTTGTGGTGTCACCCCCTCCCCAAAAACAAAGTATTGATTATATATATATATATATATATATATATATATATATATATATATATATATATATATATATATATATATATATATATATATATATATATATATATATATATATATATATATATATATATATGTGTATGTGTGTGTGTGTGTCGGCCTACTTAGGTCTATAATTTAAATACATGCCACATACGGGCACAAGTATGTGTATAAAGCTTTAATTACTACAGACTTAATAGTAACGACGTTTATCTGTAGTCTGTACATTTTGCAATTTTTTGCCTTGGTGTCAACCCTCTAAATGGTATCACGCGGTGCGGTCGGCACCCCCGCCCTCGCCAGGCCTCTGCTATGACCAAGCTATCAGCGTTTCTCAGTGTATTTTCAACCAAAACCATATCGCATGTTTGCATTAATTCGCAAATAAATGAGTATAAGTCTGTTTGAATATTTCGTTTTTCGAACATGCCAGTCCATGGGGCAAGTGAAGTAGAGCTCAACTTTGGATGTACGTTCTAATGACTCAAAACACAGTTTTGAACTCGAGAAATTCGGGTAACCAGTCTAACGCTCTACCGCTTGGCCATGCGGTCCCATAATGCCCTATATGATAATTATAAGCTCCATAATTAAGCATTTAATTACCGGTGTCAATTCTAATTTATGTCAAAATCCCACCCCATTGTTAGTCTTCAATACCATTCCCGTATACACAATGAATCAACATTACTGTATTCAGGGTCAAGCATTATATTTAAAATCAGACCAAATAAACTGGAGACTAAATTCCCTACACACCGTCTCTGATTACCTGCCGAACGACCCCCAACTCCAATTCGCCTCGCTTACCAGTCACTGTCCAAGATTACAGCCCCGCATCAGACTCTCCACTCCGGAGGCGTGGAAAAAATGACAGGCATCCAACTACAAAGGCGACCCGCCTGCTAAGCCCCTAAAATACATTTCCATATCTCATTTGTAGAGTAGAAATATGCATTGCATCGGTTTATGGTGTCCTTAACGTACCACCGTTATAGCACGCCTAAGGTGTAGTGGAGGCCATATATGTCAACTTTTTCATTAACCCTCATTACTAATCTCTGAACATTCTTGATGTTCTAAGAGCATAATTATCTCTAAACGTTTTTGCTTTCTTGTATACGAAGTAAAAGATTTAATTTTCTGCCTTCTGTTACATTTTGAGTAATTTCCGTTATTCGGAAGTAGCACTTTACGCTATTTCCGATTTCACAAATTTCTCTTATTAATTAATAATGTACTAATATTCCACATATTGTTTGCCGTTCATTTGGTTCGCAATTTTTTTCTCTACGAAATTATTTTTTTATAAATAATATTAATAAGTATGTAAATACTGATTAAAAATCATGTCTATATCCCGAATTTCCATCCCGGAATTTTTATATAAGAATATTCAAGAAAGTTTAGGGGAGATCACTCCCGCTTTATTTGACATTGTCATGGTAAATCTTTTAACTTTTTCAACATTCTCAGAGTAAATCTCTAAACTCTCTAAAGTAAAATCTATAAACTTTTAAAAGACAAAGCAAAAATAGAATGAATAGAGAACCAAAAGTTTAAGACATAGTAAAAAGGCTGAGAAAAAAAGTAGTCCAAGGTTGTTTAAGACAACTCCGCCATGATAGGTCACGTGTTTATAAACATTGAAACGAAGCCGGCGGTGGAATGTCACTCACACAAACACCTTGACCAGTGTGTTTATAACTACCACCCACATGTTCACACACACTCGGTCTTATCGGGCTCTCTCCCATCAGAGGTCATGACACCCCCCCCCCCCACACCACACTACATACATTCCTCACACCCCCCATCACACTACATACACCCCTCACACCACTCCTCCCTCACCACATTACACACATCCCTCACACCCCCACCACACTAGACTTCTCTCACACAGGTCATGACACCCCTCACCACATTACATACATCCCTCACACCCCCACCACAACCACACTACATATATTCCTCTCCCACAACACATTACACATCTCTCACACAGGTCATGACACCCTTACCAACCACATGCGTCCCTCACACCACCCCTCACCACCACCACACTACATATATCCCTCAACCCCCACCACACTATGCATCTCTCACACAGGTCATGGAGCCTCCCACCCCCACATCACAACTTATAGACTTCTGCTGTCTGCTATTAGTCATAACACCGTCCCCACCCCACACTCCACTACACACACCTCTCAGACAAGCCATGACATCTCTCCATGACATGATATGCCAATGGTTCAATGACTTGACGTGACATGACATTGTATCACGCTCATATCCCGCTGAAGTATCATGCTAATTGTAGCTTAACCCACCCCCCCCCCCCCTTCCCCACTACTGCTCATTTCTCACTTAGCAACCAGCCGGGTGACATAAACACATGTGGGGGTGGGGAGTGGAGGGGGTGGCAACCTATCAGCACCGGCGCCTGGGTTCCCAGACCTCTCGCCGGTCACTAAGGTGATTAACCTGTTGTTGGTCAAACAAATCCAATCACCGAATCCATCATTCTTGATAAGAGAAACTTTAAATTCCATTGACCTTTTTCTTCCATTTTGCTTGAGCCTTGTCATAGATCTACTCATTAAATATAGAAAACATTATTTTTTGAATGCTTTTATTTGCAATAAAACAAGTAACAAATTGTTTAACAATCACATGAGATAAGTTAATAGTAATAAATTACATTTTAAAGAGGTGATACATGTATGAATAACCGATGTAGAAAACATATTATACCAAGCATATTTAATGGGACACTGTCGTAATAATAATTTTCTTTCGTTTCTCAAGAGATTTCTTGTGTTGTGCAATGCTAATATTGAAATATACCCTTGACCTTGACATTTTTCACCGTCAAATTAATTACCCCACCCCCACCCCCCCCACCCTCACCACGCCAATCAGACAGGTGGCGCACGCTGCCAACACACGACGAGATAAGAAATAATTCGGGGGGGGGGGGTGCAGACTACTCTTTAAGTACTCTGGTCGACATTACGTCAATAAAATGACGTCATAATGACACAACCCCCCCCCCCCCCCCCCGGTGCTGGTGTCGACATGGAGTGGACGGGATGAGAGATTTATAGCGCGCTGTGGTGAGGTCAGCTGGCCCGGGGGGTGGGGGGGTGGGGGGGGGGGTTACTGACACTACACTGGAGGGTCATTATGGTAAGATCAAGCTGTGTGCGAGCCACAGTCTGACTCGTGTCTATGACTTATGGTGAGATCTAGCTATATTCTTACTCGTGTCTATGACTCTTATGGTGAGATCTAGCAATGGAAGCCATATTCTACTTCTCTCTATACTTCTTATGGTGAGACCTTGCCATAGTCTGACTCGTGTCCATGACTCTTATGCTGAGATCAATGACTCTTATGACAGTAAATTGAGAGTAAATAACCGCAATATCAGCACAAATTTCAATTATCATAGGCATGTACAGTTGTTGTGTTATTATTAAACACGAGAAAAATGGCCCGTTGAGGAAGGATACACCGGGCGCTAGCTTGATAGTGCTGTCTCTTTTCTCTAAACTAAAACCAACCCACCCCCCCCACACACACACCACCCCCACCCCACCCCACCCCCACACACCACCCCCCACCCCCACCCCCCACCCCCCACCCCCCACACACACCACCCCCTCCACACACCGCCCCCCCACACACACAACCCCCCCACCCCTCCACCCCCCCCCCCACCCCCCAAAAAAAAACATGCCTACCGTCCCATTCAACGAAATATAATTATATACTTTTTCCAGTGTCCGCCCCTTCCCCGAAAATTCTACCCCCGCCCCCGAAAATTTCAAGTACACCCACCCCTCTCTGGGGAGGAAAAAGTCTAAACTAAAACCACCCCCACCCCCCACACACACCACCCCCCCCCCACCCCCCACACACACCAGCCCCCACCCCCCCACACACACCACCCCCCCCCCCCACCCCCCCCCCCCCAAAAAAAAAAACATGTCTACCGTCCCATTCAACGAAATATAATTATATACTTTTTCCAGTGTCCGCCCCCTCCCCGAGGGGGGGGGGGGCTCAGACGTTCTTACGCGGGGGGTGGGGCTTCGCCCCTACCCGAAGAATTGTATGCAAGAAACTCTTCACGCAAACCATTAAGATTAGACAACATTTCCTTTTTATTCAATGTTAACGCGAAAATCAATGACGTCATATAACTGTGAGCACTCTCTGGGTTTGAGATTATTTTCTACTCTGTGCTAAATGTGTCGACGTCATACTTCGTTTTTCGAAATACTGTGCATGTTTTTAAATTCCTTGTGTTTTCTCTAGAGCGTTCTTGTCAGATAGAATTTTTTCTTATGTTTTCTCTAGAGCGTTCTTGTCAGACAGAGCGTTCTTGTCAGATAGATAGATAGATAGACAGACAGCGAAACTATTATTATAGACGAGAAAAATGGCCCGTTGAGGAAGGGTACAACGGGCGCTAGGCTGATAGTGCTGTCTCTTTTCTCTAAACTAAAACCAACCCCCCCCCCCCACACACACCACCCCCACCCCCCACACCACCCCCACCCCCCCCACACACACACCCCACACACACCACCCCCTACACACACCGCCCCCCACCCCCTACCCCCCACCCCTGCACCCCCCCCTCCACCTCCCCCCCCCAAAAAAAAACATGTCTACCGTCCCATTCAACGAAATATAATTATATACTTTTTCCAGTGTCCGCCCCCTCCCAGAAAATTCTACCCCCCGCCCCCGAAAATTTCAAGTACCCCCACCCCTCTCCGGGGAGGAAAAAGTCTGAAAGAAACACTGAAACCAACCCACCCCCCCCCCCCACACACCACCCCCACCCCCCCCACCCCCACCCCCCCCCACCCCTCCACCCCCCCACCCCTCCACCCCCCCCCCCCCACACACCCCCCACCCCTCCCCCCACCCCTCCACCCCCCCCCACCCCTCCACCCCCCCCCCACCCCTCCAACCCCCCCCCCCCCCCCCCCCCCCCCCCCAAAAAAAAACATGTCTACCGTCCCATTGCAAGAAAACCACTTTTTAGAATAGACACATTAATTAGGCGGTAATTTTATTATAGAGTATCAATAAAGAAATTTCTTTTGAGTTTGGGAGGGGGGGTGGGCTCAGACGTTCTTACACGGGGGTGGGGCTTCGCCCCTACCCAAAGAATTCTATGAAAGAAACTCTTCACGCAAACCACTTAGATTAGATAAAATTTGCTTTTTTCAATGTTTACGCGATAATCAATGACGTCATATTACTGTGTGCACTCTCTGGTTTGAGATTATGTTCTACTCTACGCTAAATGTGTCGACGTCATATTTCGTTTTTCGAATTACTGTGCATGTTTTTAAATTGCTTGTGTTTTCTCTAGAGCGTTCTTGTCAGACAGAGCGTTCTTGTCAGACAGAGCGTTCTTGTCAGATAGACAGACAGCGAAACTATTATTATAGATGGCCGTTTTAATTTTTTTGTTTAGAGTTTAGAGTTTCCTATTGTAAATACAAGAAAACAGTAACCATTTTTAATTTAAGCTAAAATTAAAATTACGGTATCTTGAATGAATAATGTAATATCACAAGTGTAGATGGACTATGAGGACTATATCTACGACTATAATGCTAGAAAAACAAAGAACACACACGTAAGCTACTATAAAGTTAAGTGGTAGTGCTACCCGCACATTGAACACGAACCCTAAATCAATCTATATCCGTAACCACTGATCTTAGTTCTAGTGTAACAAGCGGTACCTAGTACCGACATTAACGTGAAATATGGAACTGAGCAGCCAGTAGAAGTATATATAAAATATCTTACATGAGCTGTGATAAGCTATTTTATAAAGTTTAATGCTTTATCAGCATTTAATTGTATGCAGCATGCTTGTAGATAGTAGCTCCCAATGTCTGTAGATAATGTCCCCCCAAAGTTTATAGATAGTGGCTCTCTAAAGTTTTTAGATAGTGGCTCCCTAAAGTTTGTAGATAGTGGCTCCCTAAAGTTTGTAGATAGTGGCTCTCTAAAGTTTTTAGATAGTGGCTCCCTAAAGTTTGTAGATAGTGGCTCCCTAAAGCTTGTAGATAGTGGCTCCCAATGCTTGTAGATATGTGCTCCCTAAAGCTATTAGATAGTGGCTCCCTACTTTTTGTAGATAGTGGCTCCCTAAAGCTTGTAGATAGTGGCTCCCTAAAGCTTTTAGATAGTGGCTCCCTAAAGCTTTTGGATAGTGGCTCCCTAAAGATTTTAGATAGTGGCTCTCTAAATCTTATAGATAGTGGCTCCCTAAAGCTTTTAGATAGTGGCTCCCTAAAGCTTTTAGATAGTGGCTCCCTAAAGCTTTTAGATAGTGGCTCCCTAAATCTTATAGATAGTGGCTCCCTAAAGCTTTTAGATAGTGGCTCCCCTAAAGATTTTAGATAGTGGCTCTCTAAATCTTATAGATAGTGGCTCCCTAAAGCTTTTAGATAGTGGCTCCCTAAAGCTTTTAGATAGTGGCTCCCTAAATCTTATAGATAGTGGCTCCCTAAAGATTTTAGATAGTGGCTCTCTAAATCTTATAGATAGTGGCTCCCTAAAGCTTTTAGATAGTGGCTCCCTAAAGCTTTTAGATAGTGGCTCCCTAAATCTTATAGATAGTGGCTCCCTAAAGATTTTAGATAGTGGCTCCCTAAAGATTTTAGATAGTGGCTCCCTAAAGATTTTAGATAGTGGCTCTCTAAATCTTATAGGTAGTGGCTCCCTGATGCTTGTACGTAGGGGCTCCCTTAAAGCTTGTGACTCCCTTGACCTTTGCAGATTGTGACTCTCCTTAGCTTGTAGATGGTGACTCTCCTCAGCGCATAAATGTCGACTCCTCTCCTCCGCTGATCCATTTTCCAGTAGCTTTCACTGATATGAAACGTGCGTCACGCATACATATAAATACATACATATAAATACATACATTTATTACATATACGTTAGAAAACCTAAAACAATCAACTTATTGACACACAGCCGTTTTCCCCATCATTTATATAAACAAACCCTTGTATGAATAATTGTATTCATTGATGTTCGAATTTACCTTTTTACCTGTTATTAAATATAGAGATATGTTTTTTGGCAAACGATGCTTTTTTCTCTCTCTCTTCGCCTGCTGTTAAAAGGTTTGGATGATTAGCCAAAGTGAAAGCCAGACATTCTACCCCTTTTTCCAGACTTGTTATTAGTAAAATAAATAAAAAATAAAATAAAATAAAAAACAGTTGATCTATCAGTGGTCGAGTGTTTAAAGGGAATTAACTCGCGCTTAAACTTTCAAAGATTAATCAGAGGGAGATAACTTATGTTGATGTTTCAGATGAATTTATCACAATGCGGCTTTTATGCTCTGTCCAGATATGTCGAATCTGGTTTTATTTATTTACTTTTTTTTTGAAGAGTAGACGTCAGTGGTTATATATATCTTTTTTTCTTGATTCGGATTTTCCCACTTATCTATGATTTGGTTTGGATTTTAAAAGACATGTTTTTATGTTATTATAAAAAAAAATCAAACGAAGTAGCCGTTGAAAATAGTTTAGATTGGTGTTACAAACTGGAAAATTTGGTAGGTTATTTTTAACTAGAGTTTGCACGCCAACAAATAAAAACTTTTTTTAAGACATTGTAAATCTGTACAAGATAACAAGCGTTAAGTGCAACGTAATATATTTCCTGGTAACATCCGAACATAAACCAAGAATGATTAAGCCGGATTAGATAAAGGTCAGTTAAAAGTATGAAGTTTGATTAAACATAGTCTGGGGTGTCTAGAGGAGCATGGTAATGGGAGTGTCTGAGATTTGGGCAGAGCTGGGTCTGTGGGAACTTGGGTCATGTGGAGTGTGTGGGGAGCATGGGACATGGGGAGTGTGTGGGGAGCATGGGTCATGTGGAGTGTGTGGGGAGCATGGGTCATGGGGAGTGTGTGAGGAGCATGGGACATGGGGAGTGTGTGGGGAGCTTGGGACATGGGGAGTGTGTGGGGAGCATGGGTCGTGGGGAGTGTGTGAGGAGCATGGGTAATGGGGAGTGTGTGGGGAGCATGGGTCATGGGGAGTGTGTGGGGAGCATGGGTCATGGGCAGCGTGTGGGGAGCTTGGGTCATGGGAGTGTGTGGGGAGCTTGGGTAATGGGGAGTGTGTGGGGAGCATGGGTCATGGGGAGTGTGTGGGGAGCTTGGGTCATGGGCAGCGTGTGGGGAGCTTAGGTCATGGGGAGTGTGTGGGGAGCATGGGTCATAGGGAGTGTGTGGGGAGCTTGGGACATGGGGAGTGTGTGGGGAGCATGGGTTATGGGGAGTGTGTGGGGAGCATGGGTCATGGGGAGTGTGTGGGGAGCTTGGGACATGGGGAGTGTGTGGGGAGCATGGGTCATGGGGAGTGTGTGAGGAGCATGGGTAATGGGGAGTGTGTGGGGAGCTTGGGTCATTGGCAGCGTGTGGGGAGCTTGGGTCATGGAAGTGTGTGGGGAGCTTGGGTAATGGGGAGTGTGTGGGGAGCATGGGTCATGGGGAGTGTGTGGGGAGCTTGGGTCATGGGCAGCGTGTGGGGAGCTTGGGTCATGGGAGTGTGTGGGGAGCTTGGGTAATGGGGAGTGTGTTGGGAGCATGGGTCATGGGGAGCTTGGGTCATGGGGAGTGTGTGGGGAGCATGGGTCATGGGGAGCTTTGGTCATGGGAAGTGTGTGAGGAGCATGGGTCATGGGGAGTGTGTGGGGAGCATGGGTCATGGGGAGTGTGTGGGGAGCATGGGTCATGGGGAGTGTGTGGGGAGCATGGGTCATGGGGAGTGTGTGGGGAGCTAGGGACATGGGGAGTGTGTGGGGAGCATGGGTCATGGGGAGTGTGTGGGGAGCTTGGGACATGGGGAGTGTGTGGGGAACATGGGTCATGGGGAGTGTGTGAGGAGCATGGGTAATGGGGAGTGTGTGGGGAGCTTGGGTCATGGGGAGTGTGTGGGGAGCTTGGGTCATGGGGAGTGTGTGGGGAGCATGGGTCATGGGGAGCTTGGGTCATGGGGAGTGTGTGGGGAGCATGGGTCATGGGGAGCTTGGGACATGGGGAGTGTGTGGGGAGCATGGGTCATGTGGAGTGTGTGAAGAGCATGGGTAATGGGGAGTGTGTGGGGAGCATGGGTCATGCGGAGTGTGTGGGGAGCTTGGGTCATGGGCAGCGTGTGGGGAGCTTGGGTCATGGGAGTGTGTGGGGAGCTTGGGTAATGGGGAGTTTGTGGGGAGCATGGGTCATGGGGAGCTTGGGTCATGGGGAGTGTGTGGGGAGCATGGGTCATGGGGAGCTTGGGTCATGGGAAGTGTGTGAGGAGCATGGGTCATGGGGAGTGTGTGGGGAGCATGGGTCATGGGGAGTGTGTGGGGAGCATGGGTCATGGGGAGTGTGTGGGGAGCATGGGTCATGGGGAGTGTGTGGGGAGCATGGGTCATGGGGAGTGTGTGGGGAGCATGGGTCATGGGGAGTGTGTGGGGAGCATGGGTCATGGGGAGTGTGTGGGGAGCTTGGGTCATGGTGAGTGTGTGGGGAGCTTGGGTCATGGGGAGCTTGGGTCATGGGGAGTGTGTGGGGAGCTTGGGTCTGTGGAAGCTTGGGTCTCCGAAGGATAGGTTTGGGGGCCTGGGTCTAGGTAAAGATAGGTTTGGGGAGCATGGGTCTAGGGGAGTGGGACCGGGATGCTTCGGTTGGGTGGGGGGGGGGCGAGCTTGGTAGGACAGAGCAGTTTTTTTTTTTTGAGCATGGTTCATACATTAGCCAAAATACCAACTACTAGGTTCGGATCCCTTCTTACCAATCTTCAAGTGACCAATGTCGATAGCGGTCTAGGTATGTCCATCTTTGCTAACGCAAAGGAACCTGATACAGTAGAGTGACTGACCGCACACTAACACTGTAAGAAACAAGCATCTACGCCTAGAATTATCTGGAATATACTGAACACATCTGCTTTATGCTGTATTGTTTTTCAACTTTACGTCTATAATGAGTTGGAAACGCAAAAAAAAAAAAAAATTAAAAAAAAAATTAATTAATTAATATTTTCAAAAAAATTCATTATTTATTCATAATTATTTGAATTTCGTCATACGAGTTTTAAAATATGTTTGAGATGCTTTTTGATTATTGCAGCTATTGATATTTATTTCAATTCACAATAGTTTTTCTCAAGTGCAGTTTAGCACATTTACCACCTGTTTTTTAAAGTGAACGCAAGACCATAAATTAAAAAGGAGAAAAATGGGAAATTAATCACCCATCAGAATCTGTTCGTTAAAAAAAAAACACTATCCTACATGAAAGATAAATTAAGGATAAGGTATAAATTACTCAGGTAAAAAACAGAATAGTTTTAAAAAATAAAAAAATAATTGAA
This sequence comes from Physella acuta, assembly GCF_028476545.2. Taxonomy (NCBI): domain Eukaryota; kingdom Metazoa; phylum Mollusca; class Gastropoda; family Physidae; genus Physella; species Physella acuta. Next base: position 242,090 of record NW_026732200.1, on the reverse strand, counting down.
ACGAAAAGGGGAAAGAACTCGAGTTTTTCAAGAACGATAATCATTTATTTATCCACGGGTAAGCAAGGAAGAAACACAGATAACTCGTGAAGTCAACAACCTTCTTCCAAGAACGACATTGACGTAAGAGAGCGAGAGTAGCTTCCCCTATCTAGTAGACAAAAACAAGGTCTTACTTTTGTCTAATGTCTGTTAGAAATAAAGATATTTTCGTACCACTCGAAAGTAAGAAAATAATTTAAGTTGTGGTAACTAATTATTTGGGTTTGAGTTGTGTATGTGTGTGTGTGGGGGGGGGGGGGGACGTGTTGGAAAACGATTCTAGATTCCTATGAAGTCATCTTTTCTCACATTAATAATTAATACAGAGGCGACGCGGGTTTGACGTTTATGATTTCTGTTGCTAAGCACTATTTTAACATATACAGATTTAAAGTGTATATAGTTTGTAGCAATATAATCGAGGAGGTACAAAATTTTATTTATAATATTAATTTTGAGAAGATGAAGTAGAGTTGACCCTAATTCGTGCTGTTAAATTAGCATCTAATCAGTAGACACAATAAACGCTAGACAGTCTGTATTTTGAACAGACAAATCTTTTATTCCGACAAAATAATTCACGCCACATACCGACTTCAACACTCCCACTTTAAGCCACCATCTGTTATAGCATACTCATCATTAACACCATAACACTAAATACACCTATTGTTGCCACCATCTGTTATAACATACTCATCATCAACACCATCAAACTAAATACACATATTGTTGCCACCATTTAAGTAAACACAATTATCATAGCCACCACTCAACTCAACACACCAATTATTGAAACCATCTACTATAACACACATATCATTACAACCACCCAACTCCAAAACACTTATTATTGAAACAATCCACTATAAACACACGTATTATTGAAACCATTCACTATAACACACCTATTATTGAAACCATTCACTATAACACACCTATTGTTGATATCATCCACTGTAACACACCTATTATTACAACCACCTAACTCCAACACACCTAATATTGCCACCATCCACGCCAACAACCATCATTACCAACCATCCAATATAACACACCTATAATTTCCACCCCTTCTCTACCACACTATCTTTGCCACCCCCCCCCCCCCCCCCACACTCCAACACCTATTCTTGACACCACCCAACACCACCACCAACACCAGTTGGCATACACATATCCCTCTCAACACCGTGGCTGTGACACACGACACCTCCCCCCCCCCCCACCTCACCAACAGCCGTCTCACTAAAGCTGTCAGGTAAGAAAAGATGCAGGCTTATAAATATGAAAGAGATGTATGCGCATAGTAATGCAGGCCTGCGCTACTTGGAATAATCGCTTTGTTTTCTTGCACCGGTGTGTCGCATTGTACCAGCGCCGTATTGTAATTTTAAAATGTCGAGGGGAGAGAAAGATAAAGGATGGGGGGGGGGGGGGGGGTAGTTGTGGGTGGGGGGAAGGGTGCTAATGGCTAGAGGGGGCTAGGTGTCAGATTTACACTAGATTGTATTGTCCTTTAGATTGTTTATTCAATGAGAACATAATTAGATGAGGGGATAGGTATCCACGCGAATGGCGACTGGGAATAACAAAAAGACAAAGTAAAGAGGACTTAAACATTTGATAACGTTTTGTGTGTATAAATAAAGCAGTGTGACGTATTTTTGGAATGTAAGGGACATAATGCTGTCAGGGGCCTGTACTTTGTAGGGCTCATAACCCAGAGTTACCCCAAAAAATATTTCATAATGATTTCATAGCGCTATACAAAACTACACACAACTGTATTAAATATAACTCTACTGAACATAAGCGTACAATACATTTTTCTACCAGACATACCTCAACCATACGCAAATTTAACACACATAAATCTACCACATTGGTGATGGCGTGGCTTAGCGGTAGAGAGCTAGACTGCTAACCCGAGGGTTAGGGTTAGGGTTCGAATCCGGGTTTAAGTCCGTTGAACGTCCCTGAGACCACCCAGCTCTGATGAGTACCTAACTCACGTTAGGGAAATAAAGGCAGCTGGGCATGGTGCTGACCACACTTTCCCATTATATGCCGAGGTCAATGTATTAAATGGACTCTACATCATCTACCCCATGTGTCTTGAGCACAAACGGGATTAAGATTGAGAAATCTACCACATACAACTCTGCTACGCATATATCCACCACATACGCATAACTGTACCACACACAACTGTACTGCACATGAAAGTACCATACATAACTTCAACACACATACGATACATACGATACATCCCCCCCCCTCTCCACACACACACGTAGTCTGTACAGCACATGAAAGTACCATACAACACACATACGACTCACCCCCCACCCACACATACACACACTTGGTCTGTACCGCAGATGAAAGTACCATACAACACACATACAACGCACCCCACCCACACATACACACACTCGGTACCTGCTGGTAAGAAAACAAAATGCACACATGATTCCCACACCTAGGTGAAACACTGATGTAAATGCAAGAAACCTGCCAGAACTATGTGCTAGAGAACTTCCGCTCCCTTCTGCTGAAGACATGTGGCAGAAACACTTGTGAGTTTGTGTTTAGTTCACGAAAATTCCAAGGCCAAAATTATCAGCAGAATCTTTGGGTTTTTTCGTTTTTAATTGTAATTAGGGAAGGGATTTCCTCAAACACAATGAAGATTTACGTACGTGCCAAAAGTTTAGGAACAAATATAGGCTATATATATATAGTTCTATATAGTTTTTGTCTATCCGAGAACAAACTACAAGGCAGCAGTTGTTTGGTTTTAGAGTAGTCTCTCTTAGATGTGTTGCTGTCCCCAGTTAGTGAGTCTTATTTACCTGGGGGTTCGAACTCAGGGCGTTTCGGTTTAGCATTAGTTTTGCCGAGCCGACCACTCTCATCCCTCGAAAGTGAGATCCGAACTCGAGACTTTTGGATTAGCAGTCATGCGCTGTATCGCGCGAGCGTCCAAGAGTTATGCATAGTGCAGTTATATTTGGTAGAGGTAATGTAGTACAATTATGCTTGGTTAATATATGTAAGTTACTGTAAAACTTCATCAGCCTCTATAACCTTACAAAACTTATTTTATTTTGTGTATTGAGATTTAAAGAAAAATCCAGTTAATGAACTCCAGTTATTTAAAAGTAAAGGTTCCTTTTTACACCAAGCGATCCATAGGGCAGATGAAGTAGAGTTTTTAAGTTTCTTGACCACGTTAAATTTTAAGAGAAAAACTGGTCAGCATTAAGCCGAGCCGCCTTATTTTCTTTGACATGTGTTTGGTACCCATCAGAGCTGGGTGGACTCAAGGACGTTCTGCAGACTTGAACCCGGATTCATTCAAACTCGAGACTTTCGGGTTAGCAGTCTAGCGCTCTACCGCTAGACCACGCCATCAGCTCGAGTTATTTGACGTCTCTTTAAAATACCAAGAAGCAGATAAGATTAATTCAATTTTTACATCGTGAATATAGTATCGAAATAAAAAAAATTCTGAAGCTAAAATTTATAATGAAGTATTAATTAAATACAACTGATAGCCCAACCCTCTAAACACCCTCTACCACTGAATTTTGTTACTTCAGTCTAGGTACCACCAAACAATCATTTCTAACACTAACAACACAATTCTGCCCCTGAACATGTGAACACCTGCTTGTCTGGACACCACGTGACCGCCCGGTTCCTGGTTCCAATCACATTCTTGAACCACGTGCCACCCTGTACCACGTGTTAACCACCCGACCGGACATGGAGAAAAAAAAAAACACGACTCAACTCTGATGCGTGTGTGAAGACGGAGGGAAGTATGACTGTAGATTAAAGAGAGAAGAGAGTACATCTTAACTAGTTCCGCGAAGTAAGAGCACAAATTCGCGAAGTAAAATATGAAAATCTGCGAAGCACTTCGTTACCTCGAGTGTATTCGTACGGTAAATTTTATTTTTCTTTCCGGCGATTGTTTTATCAATGATGTCGTAAAATATATATAAATATATTTGTTGTTTTTGTTTTTTATTCCGGAGTTGTCACCCATTGTTTATGTATCCTTATGAGAGATTGGTTCGATATGTGGGTTGGTGTATGTGTAAATTATACAACGACGTCAACACCAACAGCGGATCAAAAGTGGCGGTAAGTAAGTAATCGGCTTTAGCGCGTGCATCGAGTGGGTATCAGCTGTGCCTGCTCACGCGGAAGTAACCTTACATGCACACACACACACACGTGACTCACACACACTCAGGTGTGTTGTTCATTACATGCCGTATGCGTGTTGATGTAGAGAGCCATAATATTAGCATTCATACAAATGTGTACGTATATTTGTATGTATACATCTATATGTACGCGTGCACATACTAAGACGTGGCCTTGCGGTAGAGCGCTAGACTGCTAACCCGAAAAGTCTTGAGTTCGAATCCGGGTAGAATAGTCCTCCCAACTTTTATGGACATTTGTACCCGACTAACATTATGGTAAGTAAGCGCGGCTGGGCATCGTGTTAATCATACTATTCTTTCATATGCCGAGGTCGCACAAAAAGACGAACTCTACTTCACTTACCCCATGGACCATCTAGTTCAAAAATATATATTTACAAAAAATGTCATTCTTTGTCTCTATTTTCACCTACTCTACATTACTCCCACCTCTATGTCATTCCCCCCCCCCCCTCCATACACCATACCATAACCCTCACCTGCCTACCCCCTCCGTCCTCTGATCGACAAAAACGATCTTCAATTAAAAAGAACGTCCCGTGTCACTTAAAGAATTCTCTCCCCTATCTGATCACGTAGACCCTCCAAGGTCACCTTCGTGACGACATTCCCCCCCCCCCCCCCCATCCTGCTTAATGTGATCCCTAAACCTAATGCGATCTCTAACCCTGATTAACTAAGCCACGGTTGTTTATGAAACCAACTCATGCGTGATTTGCAAGTTCTCTCCCTTATTATTTTTCATGTTTTGCGGTAGCACGACTTATGCAGTAGGCTGTGTGGAGAAGGGGGGGGGGGGGGGAATTCATTTTCATAAAGGGAATTAACTCGCTTAGTTTTATTTTTTAAGGGAATTAACTCGAGAAATTTATATTCATTACTTCAATTGATTTTTCAGCTTCGATGCGTTTTTATTTGATCGCTACGAAGTAATTTTTTTTCTTTAATAAAGATTTTCCTTTTTTTCTATTTGTGCATGTGTACTTTAATCTAAGGTGCACCCTAGATACATACGAACACTTCATTAAGTGTGAGTTATGATAGATTTGTGTAGCGGTTGTCGTTAGTACTTTAAAACGTGTGTGTTGGTTTAATTAGAATATTAACATTCAAGCAATCAGTGTAGGGTAGAAGCTACAGAAGAGCGTCGCTGTTGGTGTTGATAGTTTTCTATAACAGGTCAACACGTATTTTAACAAGCATTTCTTTACACACAAAGTTAAGACACGTACATACATACAACGTTTAGACACGCACATACACACAAAGTTTAGACACGTACATACACACAACGTTTAGGAGACATTCAGAAGAAAAGAAAAAATGGCTAGAAGGGTGTACAGAGGAAACATGCATATGTAAAAAAGCAGGTCTACATAGTATAAAAGTATAGTTATGATAACCATAGAGAAAACAAATATATAGATCATACTGACATGATTAAAGATATATATAAAGACACACGTAAATACGCCATAAACAAACATAGTAATATGTAAAGCAGCACAAAGACAATATATATATATATATATATATATATATATATATATATATATATATATATATATATATATATATATATATAATACAGTCAAATATTGACATACCATAAATACACATATAAATATTTCATGCACAAACATATGGACATAATATACAGACACAAATAGACATAGCATACACTTCATACAGAAAAATAAAGACCACTACACATAGTCACATATTATGTAGTGTTACATTTCAGAGAGATTATAGACATACCATACACAATTGTAAAGACACACCATAACGACATATGCAAATTCACAATAGTGAAACATACAGGTAAACCATAACAACAGACCCAGACGTACTGTTAAACACACAACCACACGCATACAAAACCACACATACATTAAGTTCAATAACGCCATTTTTAATGATATTAAATTAGCTTAACATCTGGGGGCAAATGTCCCAGTCAAGGTTGCACCGGTGACCCCAATCAAGGCCAACCAGTTAGGTTAGCTGCTGGTGACGTAACACACTGCAGCTCATCAAGGCCAGCGGCTTTCAAAATTTAATTTGCCCTAATTAGTGCGCCGACTGACTAGTCCAATAGGTTTGCGTAACTAGATTTGACACCAGAAACACGACATTAAAAATAGGACACCAGAAATATGAAATACATGATATAGTTTAGTCTATAATTTTCGCGTAATCTCAAATAAATATGATTTTAAAGTCAGTGGTTCTTAACCTGGGTTCGATCGAACCCCAGGGGTTCGATGATTCAGTCTCGGGGGTTCGGCGAAGATCAGGACACAATCCCGACTCATATGTCAGATTTACAATCGGGTTTTGTTAGTCTGTCAATATACGTACACAATGCTGATATGCAAATTGCGTACACAATGCTGATATGCAAATTGCGTACACAAAGCTGATCTGTAAATTGCATACACAATGCTGATCTGTAAATTGCGTACACAATGCTGATCTGTAAATTGCGTACACAATGCTGGTCTGTCAATATACGTACACAATGCTGATCTGTCAATATACGTACACAATGCTGATCTATCAATATACGTACACAATGCTGATCTGTCAACATACGTACACAATGCTGATCAACCTACTCGTGTACACACTATTGATTTAAGTAGGCCCAAACACTCGATGCTTTTTTGCTAAATCGTGTACACAACGCTGAATCTGCTTACACTTGTACGCAATACTGATCTGCTTACAATTGTACACATTGCTGAATCTGCTTACACTTGTACACAACGCTGATCTGCTTACACTTGTACACAACGCTGATCTATGTACACTTGTACAGCCTTAAAAAATAAAAACCCTACCCCCCCCCCCCCAACCCCAGACCTGCACACTGATGTGACCTAACTGTATGACGCAACAACAGCCCTGTACGTTACCTCTGCGGTGCACTCTTGCCCCACAAAATGGCCACCTAACCAGACATGCGCAGTACGGTTGCGGACGGGAGAGAAAGCCAGCAAAGAAAAACACGGTGTTGACAACATGGGTCGTAAAGGGAAGGCACTACGGGCTTAATCCTACGCCCCGGGCTGAAAATGGACTCTTTTTTTTTTTAAACTTAAGCATAAATGTATAGAATTAATCAACTGCATGACATAGTTGAAAAGGGAACAATTAAAATGTTATATTTCTCGTCTCTTGTCAAGTATGTAAAAAAATATGTTTTGTTCGTATATTTGACGCAAGCATTGATTTTATCAAGATGTGGGATGCAGTCGGAATAAGAAGAAAAAAAAACAAATAGGAAATCAAGACCTTATTGCATTTAAAAAAAATGAAATGTCGAGTGTTTTTTCTGATTGTGGAGAGAATAGTTTGATTAACAGGGGCGGAGCTTTAGTTGGTATAAAAACATGTTGGAATGGGTTGCTATTTGAGCCAAATTAATGTTGTAATGGTGTTGGCGCTTACGTTACCCGGAGGAAAGGAGTGGCGGGGAGGGGGGGGGGGAACGAAATATACAGTCATCCATGGTGATAGGTAGATAGATACGCCCTTGGGAACAAACTTTCTCATCAATTCAGATAGTTTGTAGCTGTTTGACTTTGTTTTTGTGTTTTTCTGTGTCGCTGTTTCAGGCTACTCTATTGGTAGATGTGTAAATAAAACATAACAACAACAGCTGCAACAGTGACAACAAGAACAACGCAACAACACTAACAGCAGCAGCAACAGCAAAACAGCAACAATAGCAACAATAGCAACAATAGCAACAACATCGACAACAGCAGCAAAAGCAACAACAGCACCACCACCATCAACGACAACAGCACCACCATTAACAACAACAGCAACTACAGCGACAACAATGCGGACACGTATCTACACAGAGCTAAAACTCTACACATTGTATTTATAAATATGAGCTGCGTGGTGCTGATCACTCACTACTGTCAAAGAAACTGATACAAACAACTTCATCTACCCAGGACGTAATTTTAAAATCAATCTTTATAAATAAAGCTGAGTAGTACTGATCACACAATCCCTTTATAGAAACAGATGCCATAACTGATCACAAAATCCCTTCACAGAAACAGATGCCATTACTGATCACAAAATCCCTTTATTGAAACGTATACGAGGAGAATATTTATTTAAATAAACTAGAAATAAATAAACCAGTAAACACAACGAATAGTAATTAGCAAAACAAAAAAAAAAAAATTGCAATACATTTTATTTCGCTCGACATTCAAACAGATGGACTCTACTTAATTTAGTTTCTATTTTCGTGAGAGAGAAAATACTTATGTAAATACACTTGATTTAAATTACCATCATTTTTTGCCATCACAAACATTTTTCCAACTAAATTTGTTTTTCATAATTCCCTTTACATTGAAACAACGACAAACGCTAGACGTAAATCCAAGAGGAAACAACTTTAGAATGTTTACAACAGGATCAAATAGTTCTCTCCCTTATTACGACTCATAAGTTGAATCAACCCTTCAGGCAAGAAACTCATGTTAATGTATATTTACTTACTTTCGCTTCAAAACGCTCCTGGTAAAAGAATTAATGTTTATTTTTTTTCTGCAGATCATAAATCAGCCTATAGATGCACGCATGTATTATTTAATGGCTATCTTGGAAAAATTTTGCCGTTTAGCTCAATGTGAACATAAAAAACAAGATGTTTACATTAGTATTGGTTGTAAATACTTTTTACGTATATTTTATTTGCATGCTAGAGAATGTTTGACAGATTTCTCCATGCTGTACATAAGCAAGCGGTTCATATTTATGTATACATTTTAAATTTATTTAAAATAAAAACAACAGGTATAATTAATAACTGGTCCAGCCGTTAGCTCATAACTGCTAACCTGTAAGGCTTAGTTCGAGTTTAGTATGTGATACTTTATGACAGTTCTTAGTCTATGCAAGTCAGGGGGGCACCTGATGCATATTGGAAAAAATGAAAGTTGAATGAGGAACTGATTACACTCTAACTTTTTTCCTGAAGTCACAGAAACATGTGAACTCTATTGGAGGTGCTGTATTTCCAAACTGTTCCCAATGAGGGCTAGTCTGTTTTGTTTTACATTACAGCAGTTACTTCTGATACATTTAACATTTTTTTTTAATAATTAAAATTTACCACTTAATTAATCTTAATCCTCTCCTCCCCCACCCAGACTCCAAGTAAATTTCCAATTTTGTGTTAGTGCAACCCCTCCCATCCGCCCTACCTATCCCCCCCCCCCCCCACAACCCAATCCCCCCCCCCCCAACCTACTCCTCCCCGCACTACAGTACTCCGTATGGCTGAGTAAATCCGGCAGGCAGGTAAACCAGATTGCAGGTGACAGACTGAGAGATTTGGCGTACCTAACGACCACGAGAGTGGCCAGGCGAGTGGACTAGCTGCACCAGCGACCTCTCTGGTACTTGTTTGCCCCCCCCCCCCTCACACCCATCCACACCCCCCCCCCCCCCCCCCAACCCACGCACGGAACTTCGTTACCTTGTTAGTACATAACTCACAGAGACTGTGTAGTCAGATTTGTAGTAAGTTGTTTATGTACACGACAAGATTGAGGTAGTATCGTATGTGGCATTGAGAGCATCATCACGTTTACAAAAAAATACATGCACTTACAAACATATAATGACATTGAAATATTCTTATTTAAACAATAAACATACCTTATTGCTTTTCATGTGCAAAAATTACACTTACATAAAAGATGTACATAATAATCACACACTGTATACACGCACTTCTATCCTCTTATAAAGTGTGTATGTGTTTACTCACACACACATGCACATGCAAAATCTCACGTGCAAGCAAAAACATACACCCGCACACATACACGCAGAGTTAAACATATACTCATATATTACAGCTCAATTTAAGTAACAATGAACTCGCTACCACGATTTTTACTTACGCAGATGTACCACCATATATATATATATATATATATATATATATATATATATATATATATATATATATATATATATATATATATATATATATATATATATATATATATCGCCTTACTTTAATATTCATCTACATATTTCACACTTCAGCCAGCAATTTAATCACCAAAGCTTGTTGAAAATAGATACGTCTGTTATTTAAACTCACCATGTCAAAAAATGATGGAAGGAGATTCATATTTTCCCCCCTGCAATGCGATAGAGTGTTTACTAGCTAGATGTTTACAGGGATTAGCTACATGAAGAGGTTGAAATGGGTTCCTGTGGGCAGGAGAATGAGGGAGGGGGGGAATAGGAGAGTGGGATTAGTGTTTGACAATAGTGGATGGAAGAGAAGAAAAGATGGAAGCGGGAAATCTACTAGTTGAATGTGAAGTTGGATACAGGAGTGAAAAGGGGAGGGGGGGGGTTTAGGCGAAGTTATTATAACTCATATCAAATGTCACCACCATGTCGAGTGACATACAGATGCCACGCCCGTTGTCATGAGATGTCATCTAAAACCTGCACTTTAGGCTGACGTTGAGAACGATTGTACCGTTGTTGGCGTGTTGGGAGCTGGGGATGAAGGGGAGGGGGGTGTTCATTGTAGCGTGTACAGATATAGAATCATTAGGGTAATGGTGTTTGTTTTATTTATAAAGGCTTTGATTTGAATGGCGTAAAATACACGTAAGTGTGTGTGTGGAGGGGGGGGGGGTCGTTCCAGCAATTAGTTTAGATAACGCTGTATGTTATATTAAAAAAACCCAACACTTTTTTTTTACATTAGACATGTAATATGTATGTGAGAACTTGTAGTATTTTTTAATGTACTTATGTGTTTGAGAGTGTATATGTGTTTTTGTGATATGTAGGTCTACATATGGATGTGTGAGAGACAGTGTGTGTTGGTTTTGTATGTTCTTACATGCATGTTTTTTTACGATCACCCCCTTGATTATTATCGTAGTTGTTCACTCATAGTCTGTAATAAATTTCCCTTGAGTCGATTCAGTTTTTATGGATACCTGGCATAAATTGGTAAGTATAATCACCTCAGATTTGACACCAACTGCATAACGTAGGTAAATCTATGGCTCGTGGCTTTTAGACAAAAGTATATAAAAAAATTGGTCTCAGTAAAAACTATGCTTATAGTTACAACGTTTACGTACAGTTGAATGACATACCTCTGATAGGTGTAGGTAATTTGCAATTAGAATACATATACAGGTAGTAGAAAAATTAAAACTCAATTATCATTAATCTTTGACTTTAGATCAGTGGTTCTTAACCTTTTTGGAGGTAGAGAACACCACCAGTTTCATATTCTTATTCACCAAACATTTCTTAATAGTTCTGTCATCCGCAATAAGAAAATCCGATCGGGAATTGAATGAGCTGACTGAGTGTCTTTCGTCGATTACTGGGGTTCAATCAAACCCAGGTTAAGAATGCTGCATTGAGATACATCTATTTCATTTTGATGGAGAGTCTACAGTAAAAATAAACCATATGAATTATTACACACAAAGCTGAACGAAACAGGACACAACCACTCTACCAAACCCAATAAAACAACCTTTACGAAAGAATAAAACAACAAAGCGGAACATGGTTAAAAAAAACCGCTACGAAACAGGATAAAACACGACAACGAAACCTAACAAAGCAACCACATCACCAAAAACAGAACAAGGTAGACAATCTAACAAAACAGAACAAGGTAGACAATCCACCAAAACAGAACAAGGTAGACAATCCACCAAAACAGAACAAGGTAGACAATCCACCAAAACAGAAAAAGGTAGACAATCCACCAAATCAGATCAAGGTAGACAATCTCCCAAAACAGAACAAGGTAGACAATCTCCCAAAACAGAACAAGGTAGACAATCCACCAAAACATAACACAAGGTAGACAATCTACCAAAACAGAACAAGGTAGACAATCTCCCAAAACAGAACAAGGTAGACAATCCACCAAAACAGAACAAGGTAGACAATCCACCAAAACAGAACAAGGTAGACAATCCACCAAAACAGAACAAGGTAGACAATCCACCAAAACAGAACAAGGTAGACAATCCACCAAAACAGAACAAGGTAGACAATCCACCAAAACAGAACAAGCTAGACAATCCACCAAAACAGAACACAAGGTAGACAATCGACCAAAACATAACACAAGGTAGACAATCCACCAAAACAGAACAAGGTAGACAATCCACCAAAACATAACACAAGGTAGACAATCTACCAAAACATAACACAAGGTAGACAATCCACCAAAACAGAGCAAGGTAGACAATCCACCAAAACATAACACAAGGTAGACAATCCACCAAAACATAACACAAGGTAGACAATCTACCAAAACATAACAAAAGGTAGACAATCTCCCAAAACATAACACAAGGTAGACAATCCACCAAAACATAACACAAGGTAGACAATCCACCAAAACATAACAAAAGGTAGACAATCTACCAAAACATAACAAAAGGTAGACAATCTCCCAAAACATAACACAAGGTAGACAATCCACCAAAACATAACAAAAGGTAGACAATCTCCCAAAACATAACACAAGGTAGACAATCCACCAAAACATAACACAAGGTAGACAATCTCCCAAAACATAACACAAGGTAGACAATCCACCAAAACATAACAAAAGGTAGACAATCTCCCAAAACATAACACAAGGTAGACAATCCACCAAAACATAACACAAGGTAGACAATTTACAACCTCGTGCCCTTCAAGCAACATGACGTCATTAATCTTTGCTAAGCTTACGCTTGTCCTCTTGTATTAATCACACTACGTCACTTCCTGGTCTCATATCACGTGGTTTTTTTTTAACCCTTTTAGAAACATCGCAACAACCGTAGTATTCGTGTTGAAACTAGTAAAAAAATACGTAATAGAACAAGCAGAGAGCTAACTTCACATTATAAAGCCATTGTCAACACTCTTATCTTTCAATTACGTGTAATAGGACCGTAATAAATGTCAGTTATGATTTAGTATTCTGAACATAATGTTATACATTGTAATAAAAAAATTTTTTTTTAAATTCAAATATATCTCTACACCTTGAAGAGAAATTATTTTTTTATACTATTAAAAGTGATGTTAATTTCTTTTTAATGCATGTGATGCTTAAACAACGCATTATTTATACAATATATATATATATATATATATATATATATATATATATATATATATATATATATATATACATATATATATATATGGATGTGAATACGTACGTATGTGTACATATAAATATGTATTTAGGACTGCGTGTATTATATGTAATGGTGTGAATAAGGCGCTTTTCTGTGTGTATGTTTAAAATTGTGTATGGCTTTTACATGTATATATATATATATATATATATATATATATATATATATATATATATATATATTTATATATATATATATATATATATATATATATATATATATATATATATATTTTTTTTTTTTTTTATTTATATGTGTGTGTGTGTGTGACACATCTCACTGTTAGGGTTAAGATTAAATGTTAAGGACAGGACCAGGTTCCGGCCTGGATCAGGAATAAGCTCCTTGCCATGTAGGGTTAGGACCGGGTTAAGGTTAAAATACCATCTTCGTAATAAGCTTCTTTTCTTCAAGACGTATCTTTATCAAGCATATAAAAAAATTCTGTATCTTGTGATAATTTTACGAAAGAATTTTTTTTCCCAGAATAAAAACTCAACAATAGCCCACATTTACGTGAGGTAAATCGAAAACGAAACGATATAGCCCCTGTCATGCTCACTCAAGCGACACGAACCACTTTTAAATCGTGGTTTCTATTTCACCTCTCCCCTAACTTCATGGGGCAGTTATTCCCTTTGTGAACGCTGTTGATAATCTAGTCTGAAAATGTAGCACAGCTTTGTTAAATAAACGGGAAAACCCACATTTATGAACTCGAGGCTAGTGATAAACCCTTTCAGACGTATTTTTGTGGCCAGATAATTGTTGCATTGCGTGCCAAGAATAAGTTTGAATTCATCGGTTTTTTTTTTTAAGTTTTTTTTTTATACACAAAAGAATTTAAACCGATACCTCAAAGTTTTTAGTGTTTTCGAAAAGAAAGAATATGTTGACAAATTAAATGAAAATATATTTAACAACATTCATACGATGTTGTTAAAAGAATTTTTCTTCTGTAGTTGAAGTTTAAAGGAATTTTTTTAAATTTGTTTCTTATATATTTTACCGCCACAGCTTTTAGATCTAATTCATTGACAGAAAGACTCTTTAAAAAGCCCGAATGACAGCATTACGGAAACAGAACTCTACAGAACAGCCCATACAACAGCCCTTCTAAAAGCCTTAAAGCCCGAACGAAAAGCTCACAGAAAGCAACACCAAAAGCCCTTTTTGAAGTCCTATGTTGAAGGCAAACAAAAAAATTATCGGCTATATGTAAACATGGATTTTACAGCATATGATTATTGACAGTATCAGTTTTCGTATAAATGATATTTTGTCATGTATCTCTCTGCGTAAACACAACATAAACCTAGACTCACATATACAAGTAGAATCTTAGCAATGTAAACTTGATGCATGGAGGGCGAGGCGATTTGGTGCCGTGTGGAAGGGTAGGTTCGGATCCCGTTGGGTTCTGACTGTTCTGTCTTTATGTGGACTATATTCTGTACCTTTGTCTACCCTTGGCGTTGAAATAACACTTTCTGTTTACATTGCTATTTCAGTTACAACGCCTGCCTTCCACCCCTCACCAAGTAGAATCTTAGGACGCTTAGTCTATTCTTTTGAATAAAGGATTTTGTAATTACTCCTCCAGTATGTAAAGTGTATAGTAGCAAAGTCTACTGACGCATGGTGATTGAACCCTACCAAATGGCGATTCGTATTCAGCCTGCATGTGTTTTTTACACCACTAGATTATCACCGATCACCCCACCCCTATCCTCCTCCCCGCCCCCCCCCCCCCCCCCAGACCCCCATCACATGTATTCACCAACCTCCACAACCACACCCGAGTGTAACCTTGACATTTATAAAAAAAAATGTAGTGTGACTCCTGATAAAAAAAAGTGAATACATTACCCGATTTAGCCAATCATTACCTCATAGTTTCACTGAAAAAAAAAAAATTACATCCTTGACCTTTCAACTTCTTTATCTCATCCACCAAACTAAGGCAAAAAAAAAAAAAAACAACAACCCTAACCAGTACCGGTTCAGCTAGCTGTCTTCATCTGCAAACCCTTTTTTTTATTCTCCCACTCACTGCATTAAATATCACAATTGTTATTTCATCCCCACCCCTTTCCAATTCATCTTTCCACATGACACCCCCCCCCCTCACTACCCCACCCAAACACCCCTCCCTTCAGTGAAACCTTAACCCCAAAGATTGTCTTCGAGATGCTTGATTTCCACCAGCTTCTTTTCCCGCATTCTTCCTAGTCTTCATTGAGATCCAACACCACTCAATCACACCATGGGAGCTCAGGAGCTAAGGAGCTAAAAAAAAAAAAAGAAATAAAATACAAAACGACAACCTACCCGCATTTCACACACACATACACACACGCCAACATCTTAACCCATCCCTATTTTGAAAGTCCCCTCCTGCATATTTAACACCCCATTTCACCCCCCCCCCCCTTACACATCTGACCCCTTGATTTAAATAGAAACAAAAATACAGCCATCAAATTGACAGTCACTTCTTTCCCTTTACTTCAAGGGCTTCATCTACACCTCAGTTGCTTCCCTTTGTTAACCATCCCGAAACCTGAATAGCCCTCCCTTTCTTCGAAAAGCGCAGCTTTTCTTTTCCACCCTCTCTTTCCCAAAAACTCCCCACTGAGGATAACTCTATTCTCCATCAGCCGGGAAAGTCACGCTTTCTAACCTCCCTTGGGTGCTTTTGATATTTCCCATGAACCGTGCAGGGCAAGAGCAATGTACACATGGATGAACGGGTGAGGATCGACGTTTTTCTAATGAGATGCATTGTAAAGACGTGAAGACATGCGCACTGCAGATCCACTGCGAATTCGCGACGCAGATTAAAAAAATATTTTTTAGCGGTGACAAATGTTTGAGAAAACAATGTGTAGCCTTAACGAGGGTAAAAAAAAAAAGTATCAGAATGATAAAAATTAATGGAATAATGTTTAAGAAACACGCAATAGATCAATTTATTTCGGTGTAATTTCTTAGCCGTTGAAGGCCTTGAACCGAAACGATTGTTGTGTTTTCGTGCTATATTGTTATGCGATTATTAACACGCGGTTTTTTTAATGATTGGATGATTAGCATTTCATAGTATTAATGTTGCCACGTGTCTGTGATTATCCTGCAAATCGAGGTTTGAAATTAAACAGACTAATTAATTAAGAGTTGTTGCTATTATGTACAATTTTCTAATTTAAGAAAAAAAATTCAACATTAACAATTATTTGCTTAAAAATACGTTAGTAATTATTTGCTTAAAAATAAATTTAGAGAGAAGAATATGTACTGACATTTGTACTGGGAATCGTTATGCACGTGGAACTAGGAGGCGTGGTTACACATGTTGGCGAGCGAGACGAACTTTCGGTTTTATGCATCCCCCACCCAACCATCCTCACACGATCCTGTGGGGAGAGCGCCCAATGTAATTAGCATGACGACCTTTGTAATTAGCGAGACCATAGATGTATGCTCGCACTTTGCCATCGTTCGACACTCAGCGGTCCACAACACGCACGGGAGAACAACAGCACGCGACACCGGCTCCAGGTCAACGTGTGCACACGTGTCATGCTAATGTCAAGGCCGAAAGCACCCGCCTGCTCTTTGATGAAATGCTCACGTCTTGAAGGACGTGAATAGAGCACGTGACCCCGCGGGACCAATATGGATGCCGCGCGAAGAAATAGAACAATGATGACTATTCGGGGTTGTTAGTATGGATTGATGAAATGCGATTTGCCAGTTTTCTCCTAAACCCCAAAAACTCCACTCCCACCCCCAACACACACACCACACCACCGCACCCCACAATTTGGGCATCAACATTTGCCTAGTTTGGAGTCTGAACGTGAGTTGGGTTGAGGTTCACGAACTAAAATGGAAGCCATCGATCCAAGACATGGTACTGGTGCTATAGAATAGTATCCAGAGGTTGTTTGGACACAGACTGTGGTACGAGGCGAGGGTGTGTTTATAAACGGGTTGGAGAGTGTTTGTTGACCGGTTATTAATTAAATTAAGGGCGTTGGTGTTTGATGGGGGAATAGTACTTCCACAGTTTAAGAAAATATTTGTATTTTATACATACTTCATCAAAAACGAAAAATGATAAAGTGAATGCTAAACATTTTTAGTTATGATATTGGTATCGATTTCTGCAAAAAAAAAGGTGAAAAGTTATTTCTGATTTGGAATTATTATTGTTTATGAGATTGAATTCATACCTCTTAGTTTAAAATTGTTATATGTAAATTGCATTTTTTAGATGTGATTTGGAAACATTATATTTTTATTCGGAATTGATATATTTGATTTTGAAGTACTTTTTTTTTAAATTTTGAAATATAATAATATGAGAGATTGTGAAAGCTGATTTAGATTTTAAATAATTTATTTGGGATAGGAATATAGGAATTCGAAATATTAAAATATAAGAAATCGAAAAAAACTAATTCGGAAATACTATATCTAATCTTAAATTAGCATTTACGATTCATAAAGAAATATACCCATACATAAAAGTAAGATAATGAGAGACTTTGATAAAAATAATTTCTTCCAAAGACGTCAGAGATAACATTATCTTAGTCCCGTTATCCTTCCCTACAATAAATCTATTCATATTACCCTTCCTGCACTGACTTGCTGTTTTTAAAAGAAAAAAAAAAACAAAAACAAAATCACCCGCATTCCCCATAAGACCCAGATTCTGATCCTTCAAGGCTAAATGCCGTCTCTGTGCGTCCCGGCATTCGAGTACCGAGTACCAGAAAAATCAATTTTCTAGACGTTTCCTGGCACCCGACTTTCCGGATCAATGGCTGACTACAGACCAGTAATTCGGTCTTTATTTTCTTCATTTTCTGCATGAGTACAGGCTGGGACAATACCGCGATTAATGGGATTTGGGTTGGCTGGGAGCTAATGAGTTTAAAGCTGGTTAGTGTCTTTGTGAATTGGGGGGCGGGGGGGGGGGGGGGGTCATAGTGGTGCTGAGATACCAGCGGTTCTCAATATAGATGTGTACCAGCTATAAAAGGGTTAGTGTCTTTGTGGGTTGGGAGGGGGGGGAGTCATAGTGGTGCTACTATACCAGCGGTTCTCAATATAGATGTGTGCCAGTTATAAAAGGGTTAGTGCCTTGTGGTGGTGGTTGGGGGGGGGGGGGGTCACAGTGGTGCTACTATACCAGCGGTTCTTAATATAGATATGTGTTGTCATTAAAGGGTTAGTGTCTTGTGGTGGTGGTGGGGGTCGGGGGGGGGGGGTCACAGTGGTGCTGCTATACGGGCGGTTCTCAATATAGATGTGTGCCAGCTATATAGGGTTAGTGCCTCGTGGTGGTGGTGGTGGTGGTGGTGGGGGGGTCACAATGGTGCTGCTATACCAGCGGTTCTCAATATAGATGTGTGCTGTCATTAAAGGGTTAGTGTCTTGTGGTGGTGGTGGGGGGGGGTCATAGTGGTGCTGAGATACCAGCGGTTCTCAATATAGATGTGTGCAGCCATTAAAGGGTTAGTGTCTTTGGGGGGGGTGGGGGTGGGGTGTCACGGTGGTGCTGTTATAACAACGTTTCTCAATATAAATGTGTGGAGCCATTAAAGCTGGTTCGTGTCTTGTGGTGCTGTTATTTCCTGCTATACCAGCGATTCTCAACATAGACGTTTGCAGACATTCGATAAAATACCGCAGGAAAAGTTGAAGTGTATTTTTAAAAAAAAAAGTTTCCGGAAGTATTTACATATACCTTAATACAATAAGGCAAGTAGGGGTTATAAGTAATGCCACTGGCAGTCCATGGGTCAGATGTAGTAGAGTTCAGCTGTTTCAGTGACCTCTGTACATGAATGGTAGCATGGTCAGCACTTTGTTCATTTGTTTTTACTTTCCTAAATGTGAGACGTGTACTCACATGAACTAAATGGGCTCAGTGACGTCATAAGGACTCAAGTCCTTTCTTTCCGACATAGTTAACCTTCCAAAACCTGAAAA
Organism: Physella acuta; assembly: GCF_028476545.2. Lineage (NCBI taxonomy): Eukaryota > Metazoa > Mollusca > Gastropoda > Physidae > Physella > Physella acuta. The sequence continues at coordinate 222,550 of NW_026732200.1, read as the reverse complement.
GTCTCCCCTTTTCTCCGAAAGTGCAGCTTTTCCACCCCTCTTCCACCCCCCCCCCCCTCCCCACCCCCCCACCCCCCCCAAAAAAAATTACAACCCTAACTAGTACCGGTTTAGCTAGCCGTCTTCATCTGCAAACCTTTTTTTTCTCTCTCTCTCTCACTCACTGCATTAAATATCACAATTGTTATTTCATCCCCACCCCTTTCCAATTCATCTTTCTTCACGACACCCCCCCCCCCCCACTACCCCACCCATACACCCCTCCCTTAAGTGAAACCTTAACCCCAAAAATTGTCTTCGAGATGCTTGATTTCCTCAGGTTCTGAGGATAGCTCAATGTTGTTGCACCTAAATCTAATAGTGTTTTAAGAGTTTTTATTAGAGTTTGACAATCATACACTCTAATTTTAATCTTTTGTTTATAGTCATCAAATTGTATCTCTCAATCAAAATTAACATTCAATACGTTAGTTATTGAAGTTTAATTGTCTTATTTAAACATTTCACACCCTCCCCTCCCCACAACCACATAAAACACGTTTCACCCTCTTTCCCCCCCCACCCCCACACCTCAACACACACACCAACGTGTGCTATTCTCCAGTATTCCCCCAGCCTTAAAGAAAACAAGACCTTTTTACCGGAAACATTACATCCTCAAGTTTCATCAGGTCACATCAAATACATTCCTGCCATCGGCCTGTGAAATGGGACCATTGAGTACCCGGTCCCGCCATCTTCACGGGTCGCTGGGCGATTGGACGATTGTTTCCTTCCCGGCGGTCGTGCTGGACAAATGGTAGGGGTGGGGGTGGAAGGGGAGGGGGGGGGGGTCTGCTTAAAGTGGACAAGACGTGGTGCTAATTGGGAGGTGGAATTTAAAGTGCTTCGTTACCGTCGGGAGAGGGTTAAACGAGAGGATGGTCAAGGAGGTTGAGGGAGGGGGTGGGACGCTGTGATTAGTGAATGTATTGCCATTTTTTATACGTTACGTTGGTAGATATTTAAACTTATTCAGGACGTATATTTGGTTAGCGTATCTATCTTTGTCAAAACCTACACTATAATCCATATTATTTGCATGACTATGTCCCAAATGAAAGACAAGGCCTTAATCCTAATCTGGATAAATCGCTGTATTGTTCTTTCAAAGTGCCTTGTTTCTCTTTCTAAATTCCTATTTCGTGGCACTACCGTCCAGACAATACATTACTACAACATTATAAATCCATTTTATCTCTAGTAAAACGCTAGTATTACGATTATTAAGAACACTGTTCAAATAAGGTTGGCTATAGCTGAATTTGTATTAGTCCTAGCTCCTCTCTGCCGGAAAGACATTTTTTTCTTACAGGTAATTTGGATAATTAATGTCTTCTATATATAAAAAATAGATGAATAACTATGTCGCGGCTAATGATCTCATTCATTATCTCAGTATGAATATTTCAGGCAATGAATTTATTTAGCACTTGGTTATAAAAAATGGCAACACATTTCAATAATGTATGATTTTTTAAATTTCAACATTGTATCAACACTTGTATGACGCTTTCCCAGCTCCAAAAGCTGTTCAAGAAATACTGATCTGCTTTAAAAAGCTTCAGAATCTGTTCCACAATGAAAAGATGTTCCAAAATCTCCAAGATCATCCCTCTCTCTTAAAGATCTGAACTACATCTCCAGGATTCGCTCCACCTATAAAAAAATTCAAGATTCCCCCCCCCCCCCACTCTCTAACATTCGCCACATTTCTTCAAGATCATCTCCACAACTACAAGATCTGCTCTACATCCACAAGATCATTTCCACAACTACAAGATCTGCTCTACATCCACAAGATCATCTCCACAACTACAAGATCTGCTCTACATCCACAAGATCATCTCCACAACTACAAGATCTGCTCTACATCCACAAGATCATCTCCACAACTACAAGATCTGCTCTACATCCACAAGATCATCTCCACAACTACAAGATCTGCTCTACATCCACAAGATCATCTCCACAACTACAAGATCTGCTCTACATCCACAAGATCATCTCCACAACTACAAGATCTGCTCTACATCCACAAGATCATCTCCACAACTACAAGATCTGCTCTACATCACCAAGATCATGTCCACAACTACAAGATCTGCTCTACATCACCAAGATCATCTCCACAACTACAAGATCTGCTCTACATCTACAAGATCATCTCCACAACTACAAGATCTGCTCTACATCCACAAGATCATCTCCACAACTACAAGATCTGCTCTACATCCACAAGATCATCTCCACAACTACAAGATCTGCTCTACATCCACAAGATCATCTCCACAACTACAAGATCTGCTCTACATCCACAAGATCATCTCCACAACTACAAGATCTGCTCTACATCACCAAGATCATGTCCACAACTACAAGATCTGCTCTACATCACCAAGATCATCTCCACAACTACAAGATCTGCTCTACATCCACAAGATCATCTCCACAACTACAAGATCTGCTCTAAATCCACAAGATCATCTCCACAACTACAAGATCTGCTCTACATCCACAAGATCATCTCCACAACTACAAGATCTGCTCTACATCCACAAGATCATCTCCACAACTACAAGATCTGCTCTACATCCACAAGATCATCTCCACAACTACTAGATCTGCTCTACATCACCAAGATCATGTCCACAACTACAAGATCTGCTCTACATCACCAAGATCATGTCCACAACTACAAGATCTGCTCTACATCACCAAGATCATCTCCACAACTACAAGATCTGCTCTACATCCACAAGATCATCTCCACAACTACAAGATCTGCTCTACATCCACAAGATCATCTCCACAACTACAAGATCTGCTCTACATCCACAAGATCATCTCCACAACTACAAGATCTGCTCTACATCCACAAGATCATCTCCACAACTACAAGATCTGCTCTACATCCACAAGATCATCTCCACAACTACAAGATCTGCTCTACATCACCAAGATCATCTCCACAACTACAAGATCTGCTCTACATCCACAAGATCATCTCCACAACTACTAGATCTGCTCTGCATCCCCAAGATCATCTCCACAACTACAAGATCTGCTCTACATCACCAAGATCATCTCCAAAACTACAAGATCTGCTCTACATCACCAAGATCATCTCCACAACTACAAGATCTGCTCTACATCACCAAGATCATCTCCACAACTACAAGATCTGCTCTACATCACCAAGATCATCTCCACAACTACAAGATCTGCTCTACATCCACAAGATCATCTCCACAACTACAAGATCTGCTCTACATCCCCAAGATCATGTCCACAACTACAAGATCTGCTCTACATCACCAAGATCATCTCCACAACTACAAGATCTGCTCTACATCACCAAGATCATCTCCACAACTACAAGATCTGCTCTACATCACCAAGATCATCTCCACAACTACAAGATCTGCTCTACATCCACAAGATCATCTCCACAACTACAAGATCTGCTCTACATCCCCAAGATCATGTCCACAACTACAAGATCCGCTCTACATCCCCAAGATCATATCCACAACAAGATCTGCTTTTCATCACCAAGATCATCTCCACAACTACAAGATCTGCTCTACATCCCCAAGATCATCTCCACAACTACAAGATCTGCTCTACATCCCCAAGATCATCTCCACAACTACAAGATCTGCTCTACATCCCCAAGATCTATCTCACATTTCTACTACCCGATGGATCTCTGTGTACCTAGCACAGCTCCGCCAAATAAAGTTTTAGCCTTGAAAAAACATTGTCCTTTCTTCAGTGTACCTGATCAGGAACTAATTGATCCACCGCTCTACTCAACACTTCTAAAAAACTTCAGAAACCTTTAAACCTCTCCACAGCTTCAAACTACAGCTGCGAACTTCTCTCACCTCAACCCACCGGCTTGCATGGGGCCCGTGTGGGATACTTTCAAGAGACCTTAAAATTATTTCAAATATATACAGGGAATGTGTGGTCGGGTGCGAGAGCGCTCGACTGCTAACGTGAGAGTCTCGCGTTCGGATCTCGGTTGTGACTTAAGTCTGCAGGACGGTCCCCGATCCCGACGAGACCTGATTTGTACCTAAATCAAATTAGGGAAAGTATAGACTGTTGGGCACAATGTAGTTTACAACATAGTTTCATATGTCGAGGTCACAAAAAGAAAAACCCAAACGCTTCATATACAAATATTCTTCTACGGATAATTTTGTCTGAATTTCACTTTTTAAATATATTATGGCTCATAAAATGTGTATATCGTGCACAAGGAAGATACCCTAAAAAATCGCCCACTCGACTCAGTGTTGTGTTAATTTATTAAAAACTAAAATAGATGAGTCAACTTCTTTAACGAATGCCGAAATTTGCATACATGGATCATTGTGTAATTACCATGAGATTTTTTTTTTAAATTTTTTTTTTTTAAATTACATTTTTTTTTTGCTTATTTACATAAACTCACAACCGGATGATACATTAGAGCAATAGCAGTCTTGTCAGCCCGCCATGAACATAATTTCAGCCAAATGTCACCTAGATAACCGTATAAAATAAACGAGAATAACAGTGCAAGAATCAATGTATCGACGTTTATTGACTTTTATTGCTTCTTATCGTGGGTATTAGACCTGGTTATTAAATCCACGTGGCCCACAGCAGTAGAGCACTAGGCTGCTAACCCTAAAGTCTCAAGTTCGAATCCGGATTCAAGTCCATGAGTCCACCCAGCTCCGATGGGTACCTAACTTAAGTTAGGGAACTAAAGGGAACAAAGTGCTTAACACACCTTTCCTTCATTTGCCGAGGTCAAGAAACATATGGACACTACTTCATCTGCCCAATGGAACGCCAGTTCTAAAGATGAACAATTGCTTTCTTTATTCAATCTACAAATATATTCTATACAGAAACTTGGAATCACTTGAAGAACTTACTGTAAGAAAAAGAAAATGGCTAAATAAAGCTCGAACTATGAGACCCCTCTATACATTAAGCGAAACATCTACATCAAACCATGAGACCCACTATATAAGTTACACCATGTGAAACCTCTCTATTGAACCATTAGACCCACTTTATACACCATACAAAACTTCTGTATCAAACCATAAGACCCCTCTATACCACATACCTAACCTCTGTATGAGAACTAAAGCTGAACCCTGTTGGGTAGCCAATCTGCTAACGAGGGACGATTTAATCAGTCTCCCAATGTAGCATTTGAAAACCCCCAGCTATCTTCATTACAGCTTCAACACCTTAAACTCACCATGCACGCACGGCACGACAGAATGCATAAATAATTGAGATACATTTTTGGGAGTTTGTTTTTATATATTTGGCCGAGTCGTTCGTCAAAATCTGGACACCGGTTATTGTTCTGTCCGTGGTAGAAGTGTGAATGTTGCCTGATTTGGCAAGAGAACCAAGATCTTTTTTTTATATTTTGTTTTCTCAATACGTGTTGTCTATGTATGATAGTTTTAGTCGGGTATATAAAGTGTCACGGCAATGATGATAATGATGATGATAGTGATAATAATGATGATAATGATGATGATGATGATAGTGATAATAATGATGATAATGATGATGATGATGATAACGATGATGATGATGATGATGCTGATGATGATGTTGACCTTTCAAATGTCGCTGTTATCGTATACTGGTCACCTAGTATACTGTTATACTCGTATATACTGTTAAAGTATTGACAAAAATAAACTATTTTTGCATCTAGCTAAAAAATTGTAGGATTTGACTTTAAAGAACTACACGGAGCGGTGTGGTTGAGTGGTAGATCACGGAGACATGGGTTCAAATTCATAAATTTCAAGAAACTTGATGTAAACTTATAATTTTTATCAAGGGCTTTGTAGAGGCACTACCTCAGTATCGTGCTGGCCAATACGTATGATTCTCCGAGGCAAAATAATTATAAATACTCTACTCAACCTATTTTATATTGACTGCTTATTTTTTTTTCAAGAGAGGCCCAGTAAACGTATTATATTTAAAATAAAACTTTCAAGCATAGTGAATCACAACAATACTCAGACAAAATTGACGCTGACTAATTTTTCTAGACACCTTATCATTCTTTCTGAAAGTAAAATTTAAAAAAAAAACGAAATTATATTCTTATTATTCTAATTTCCATACAAGAGAACGCTATTCAGCATGCAACTGTCCTATTTCTAACCACCCTTTTGTTTTTCTACGGCTGTATCCGTCAGCACATCAGGTTAAAGGCTAGTGACGAAACGAGATGAATAGCCAATGAACACGCGAGAAACATGTTTTTTGCTCGAGCGAGCATGCGCAGAGGCAATTAATTCTCATACAGCTGAGGTGATGGGAGTCGTACGTCACCCTGGCCCACCTCATCTGCATCGTCCTATACCAGGGGGTCTCCAAAATTTTCAGTCCGAGGGCCGCATTAACTATCAAATTTCAGTTCGGGGGCCAGTTCCTTCCAGGCATGTCTTTGATTTTTCTGAGCAAAGTTCCTCATCATCACCAACAAACGCTTTTTCCTTGGACAAAAAGATCTCCGCTGGCCGGATGAGAGGACTTCGCGGGCCGCATCCGGCCCGGAGGCCGTAGTTTGGAGACCCCTGTCCTATACAAAAGGCTACATTGAATGATGCATACTGCTTTATAAACAAAAGAAAGTCCAAAACGAATGGAATTTATATAGAAAACATATACTTTTACCAGTGTCCGCCTCCTCCCCGGAAAATTTAGTCCGGTCCCCGCCCTAAAAAATATCAAGTGTCGTCTTCGCCCCCCCTCCCCCTCTCCCCCCCCCCCCCCATCCGGAGAAAAAAGTCTAGAAGAAACACTGGCTGTCTCAGACAAATACTCAGGATCCGATGGCCCGACAACATCAGCGACAACGCACGCCTATGGGTTACTATAGTACAACTTTCTGTACATGAAGAACTTAGGAAAATAGGGTTGGGTGGGGCACACACAGCTCAGCCCGCTAACCAACATCACCAGACAGGCATAGGCATTGAGGTAGAACCTTCAAGAAAAGCGCAAAAGAGAATGACCAAAATCACCTGGAGAAGGGACCTTGAGGCTGAAATTACAAAGATGGGCTTCTACTGGGGTCAGGAGAGTTCTTTGTTTGGCCGCCCATACCCAGGCAGGGTTGACGGGCAGTGATGCTGCTTCTGATGTAACATAGGTGCAGGTGTAGAGTATATGCAGTCTTTGACAATACAAGTAGCTGTGTCACAATCTAGAAATGGTATCATCGAGAACCGTGTTAACTTTTAAAAAAGCCTTACCCCCACCCCCCTCCAACTTGAGAAGCGAACACAAGTCGTACACGTTATCTCATTCTTGACTATCTACTAGACCACACCATCCCGGTGTATCTGCAGAGCATCAACAACATGCATCATGTTAGACATATACAAAAGACAATGCTCGATATTTTTTATAACTATACAATAGGCAAACGAATAGGACTTTAATAATAATAAAAAATAAATCATTGTTGACGTTAGGAAAATAAATTGCTTTATGTAAAATGGCAAAAGAGGAATGTCAAATCATAGAGGGGGAAAAGGGGAACGAAACCCCAAAGGACATTGTCTTAAAGGCAGGACAGGGATTAGAGGGATTGAGGATTAGGAGTAAGGTACAGCTAGGAGTGCTGACTTTGAAGAAGTAAACATCAGACGGCTTGGTATAATTTATGATTGTCTTAAAATTGGTCACAGTCGTTCATAAGTAGTGATACATAGTCAAGGAGATCGGTAGACAAATTGGCTTTGATGTACATTAATTAAGTATTGTGTTTTATATTTCTTTTAGTATCATCCCCATACTGGGTATGAATATGTTAGTATCCAGCAATAAATGATTAAATTCCTTTTAATATGTAGAGCCCCTTTACTATATAGCCCCCATATAAAGAAAGATCCGATAAAATATGTAGATCCCATAAATGAAGATCCCATAAAAATGTAGATACCATATTATATTATTATGTAAATACAATATGCTATACAGCTCCCATTTAATATTATTATCCCATGAAATGTGTAGGTCTATGTCTCATATTATATGTAAATACCATCTATCTATATATACTACTAAAAGTCAAGTTTGTTTACATGTTTGAATATTTATTTGTTTGCCTGATCGAAAATTGTGATATGTTCGACTCTATCTGGAAAGCTGTAAAATGGTATGCAGGTAGAGAATAATTTTTTAATGCAGACAGACTGTTGATCACAAATTTATTTAAAGACGTTAATTAATTTATTGATTTATTCCTACGCAGAATAACCCATTTTTTTTTAAAATGTTAAAACCTTGACTAAACTTTGTGGGAATAGTGACGTCACAGGTTTTTGTTTACTCTTTAGTACAATAAAATGGCGGCGTCTATTGAAGAAAATTGTGTTCCCATTCAAAAGTTTAACGCGTTCTAAATCTAATTTTCTGTCGGTCATAACTTTAACAATACGTCCGTTTGCTGTATTTATTACGTTCCAACACTTATATCAATTTTCAACTGTCTTTTTCATTTAGTTTTACGATAAATTTCTCTAGATCTAAAGATCAGCTATCGAAGGAAATTTATGAATCTAGCCTAGATCTAGATCTAGCCTAGATGTAGGTCACTAGATTCAATGTAAATTCTACATCTAGAATCTATTTCAGGCCTTAATTATTTTATATAAATCTTTGTTTGGCTTATTTAAGATAAAATTTAATTTGAAAGTTAGTACTACTAGACTTATTTTTAGATCTAGATCTAGAATCTATACGCGTAAATCAAGTTGCATAAGGAGACACATAGTATAGTATAAAAATTCACTTGGGACGTCACGAGTAAATAGCTAAAATGGTAGCGTAGTCAGCTCTCATGCAGGAGGCACGGGTTCTAGACCAATATGTCAATGAAATTTTTTTTTTCAATTTTTTTTTTTAGATGTGAATGATAACGTTGCCTATCTGAACTTGGCAAGATACAGGGCAGGTGAAGTAGAGTTCATCTGTTTCTTTGTCCTAAGCATATGAAAGGATAGTGTGGTCAGATACATGCTCGGCTGGAATTGTTTTTTAAACGATAAAAACATGTTGTCTGAGACTTGGCAGGACACTGGGCAGGTGAAGTAGAGTTGAGTAGGTCACCTGTGACGTCAGTTTATGAAGGGATAGTCCGAAATCGGTGTTTTCGGTGTTTTTTAAAGATAAAAAACATATATTTGAATGTGGGGTCTGTTTTTGTGACGATAAGTGACACTGCAGTAGCGTACCGAGGAGGGGGGGGGACGGTAGGGGAGGGGAGGCGGGGGGTGGGGAGGGGAGGCGGGGGGTGGGGAGGGGAGGCGGGGGGTGGGGAGGGGAGGCGGGGGGGGGGGGGGAAGGGGGGGTGGGGAGGTGGAGGGGGGACGGGGGGGGGGGACATATGTTGGGGCGCCAAAATGGTTTGGAAAAATAAATTGATAGGTTGAGGGGGGTTCAAATCGAAAGTTTGAGTGGGGGGGGTGCACATCAAAAGTTTGAGGGGGGGGGGGGTTCAAATCGAAAACTTTGTCCCCGGGCGCCGGGAAGGGTCGCTATGCCTCTGAGTGACAGACGTGATGTTTTTTGATGGATGACCCCCGAAACCCACAGTTATCCAACGGATGACGGGTATTCTAGTCTATATACTACTAAAAGTCAAGTTTGTTTACATGTTTGAATATTTATTTTTTTGTTTGTTTTTTTGTTTGCCTGATTGACTATTGTGATATGTTCTACTCTTTCTGGAGAGCTGTAAAATAGTATGTAGGTAGAGAATAATTTTTTAATGCAGACAGACTGTTAATCACAAATTTATTTAAAGACGTTAATTAATTTATTGATTTATTCATAGTTAAATTAACCGTATTTTTTTAAAAATGTTAATACTTTGAATAAACTTTGTGGGGATAGTGACGTCCCTTGATGTGTTTACTTTTTGGTTCAATAAAAATGGCGGACCCCATCATAGACTTTGTGGCCCATTCAAAAGTTTAACGCGTTACAAAGCTAATTTTCTGCCGGCTATAACTTAAACAATACGTCCGTTTGCTGTATTTATTACGTTCCAACACTTATATCAATTTTCAACTGTCTTTTTCATTTAGTTTTACGATAAATTTCTCTAGATCTAAAGATCAGCTGTCGAAGTAAAGTTATGAATCTAGCCTAGATCTAGCCTAGATCTAGGTCACTACTAGACTCATTGTAAATTCTAGATCTAGACTTAATGTAAATTCTACATCTAGAATCTATTTCAGGCCTTAATACATCTAGAATCTATTTCAGGCCTTAATTATTTTATATAAATCTTTGTTTGGCTAATTTAAGATTAAATTTAATTTGAAAGTTACTACTACTAGCCTAATATCTAGATCTATGCGCGGAGACTCAAAAGTATAGTATAAAAATTCATTTGTGACGTCACGAGTAAATAGCTAAGTTGGTAGCGTAGCCCGCTCTCATGTGGGTGGCACAGGTTCTAGGCCAACATGTCAATGATATTTTTTTTCAATTTTTTTTTTTAGATGTGAATCATAAACTTGCCTATCTGAACTTGCCAGGATACAGGGCAGGTGAAGTAGAGTTCATCTGTTTCTTTGTCCTAAGCATATGAAAGGATAGTGTGGTCAGAGACATGCTCGGCTGGAATCGTTTTTTAAACGATAAAAACATGTTGTCTGAGACTTGGCGGGACACTGGGCAGGTGAAGTAGAGTTGAGTAGGTCACATGTGACGTCAGTATATGAAGGGATAGTCCGAAATCGGTGTTTTCGGTGTTTTTAAAAGATAAGAAACATATTTTTGAATGTGGGGTCTGTTTTTTGTGACGATAAGTGACACTGCAGTAGCGTAGCGAGGAGGGGGGGGGGGCGGGAGGGGAGGGGAGGCGGGGGGGGGGGGGCGGGAGGGGAGGGGGGAGGGGAGGCGGGGGGAGGTGGAGGGGGGAAGGGGGTGGGCGGGGGGACATATGTTGGGGCGCCAAAATGGTTTGGAAAAATAAATTGAAAGGTTGAGGGGGGTTCAAATCGAAAGTTTGAATGGGGGGGGGGGGGGGGGGTTGAAAATCGAAATCTTGGGGGGGGGGGGTTAAAATCGAAAAGTTTGTCCCCGGGCGCCGGGAAGGGTCGCTATGCTTCTGAGTGACAGACGTGATGTTTTTTTATGGATGACCCCCGAAACCCACAGTTATCCAACGGATGACGGGTATTCTAGTATACTACTAAAAGTCAAGTTTGTTTACATGTTTGAATATTTATTTGTTTGCCTGATCGAAAATTGTGATATGTTCGACTCTATCTGGAAAGCTGTAAAATGGTATGCAGGTAGAGAATAATTTTTTAATGCAGACAGACTGTTGATCACAAATTTATTTAAAGACGTTAATTAATTTATTGATTTATTCCTACGCAGAATAACCCATTTTTTTTTTTAAATGTTAAAACCTTGACTAAACTTTGTGGGAATAGTGACGTCACAGGTTTTTGTTTACTCTTTAGTACAATAAAATGGCGGCGTCTATTGAAGAAAATTGTGTTCCCATTCAAAAGTTTAACGCGTTCTAAATCTAATTTTCTGTCGGTCATAACTTTAACAATACGTCCGTTTGCTGTATTTATTACGTTCCAACACTTATATCAATTTTCAACTGTCTTTTTCATTTAGTTTTACGATAAATTTCTCTAGATCTAAAGATCAGCTATCGAAGGAAATTTATGAATCTAGCCTAGATCTAGATCTAGATCTAGCCTAGATGTAGGTCACTAGATTCAATGTAAATTCTACATCTAGAATCTATTTCAGGCCTTAATTATTTTATATAAATCTTTGTTTGGCTTATTTAAGATAAAATTTAATTTGAAAGTTAGTACTACTAGACTTATTTTTAGATCTAGATCTAGAATCTATACGCGTAAATCAAGTTGCATAAGGAGACACATAGTATAGTATAAAAATTCACTTGTGACGTCACGAGTAAATAGCTAAAATGGTAGCGTAGTCAGCTCTCATGCAGGAGGTACGGGTTCTAGACCAATATGTCAATGAAATTTTTTTTTTCAATTTTTTTTTTTAGATGTGAATGATAACGTTGCCTATCTGAACTTGGCAAGATACAGGGCAGGTGAAGTAGAGTTCATCTGTTTCTTTGTCCTAAGCATATGAAAGGATAGTGTGGTCAGATACATGCTCGGCTGGAATTGTTTTTTAAACGATAAAAACATGTTGTCTGAGACTTGGCAGGACACTGGGCAGGTGAAGTAGAGTTGAGTAGGTCACCTGTGACGTCTGTTTATGAAGGGATAGTCCGAAATCGGTGTTTTCGGTGTTTTTAAAAGATAAAAAACATATATTTGAATGTGGGGTCTGTTTTTTGTGACGATAAGTGACACTGCAGTAGCGTACCGAGGAGGGGGGGGGGACGGTAGGGGAGGGGAGGCGGGGGGTGGGGAGGGGAGGCGGGGGGTGGGGAGGGGAGGCGGGGGGTGGGGAGGGGAGGCGGGGGGTGGGGAGGGGAGGCGGGGGGGGGGAAGGGGGGGGGGGGAGGTGGAGGGGGGAAGGGGGGGGGGGACATATGTTGGGGCGCCAAAATGGTTTGGAAAAATAAATTGATAGGTTGAGGGGGGTTCAAATCGAAAGTTTGAGTGGGGGGGGGGGGGTGCACATCAAAAGTTTGAGGGGGGGGGGTTCAAATCGAAAACTTTGTCCCCGGGCGCCGGGAAGGGTCGCTATGCCTCTGAGTGACAGACGTGATGTTTTTTGATGGATGACCCCCGAAACCCACAGTTATCCAACGGATGACGGGTATTCTAGTATAATATTAAGATCCGATAAAAAACGCCGATCCCATAAGTAGACCCTTTATAATAGAACACACATACACTTTCCTTGGATTAATCAAAAACGTCAAAGTGTTAGTTTTGAAGACATCGCGGAACCCTTGCTCATTGTGACGTAAATAAACCGGATAGTTGTATAAATAAGCTCCATCATGTGTCACTCTAACTAACCAAGCCTTTACTTAGAATCGTTGGATAAAAATAGAAATGGAAATTCCCTGTCTTGAATAGTAAATGATAGATTTATTTCTTGAATAATCACAAGGGGTATTTTTAAAGTTTTAAATTGTTAATATATTGATTTTATTTATACCTCCGTGATGACAACTTTATGATGAACTGCTATTGATGGTTGCATATGTAAATACGAAGTTGGGATTTGCGTGATGTAAAATCAGATACATCAGTATCAAAAAGACATTTGCCATTTTTTTTAATCCAGATTAAGTGTGAGATGTTGCGATGTTCAGAAATTACGACTGAGGGTGCGGGTCCGTTTTTTTTTATACGCTCACACACGCACGTGATTTGTGTGCGGGGCAATTGCTCACGCCCAAGGCCGAGTCAATGGTTATGAAACGCGCATCGTTCATAACTTAACCGCTCCAAAACGACAGGGTGACAGGCCGTAGCAGACGATCGGCAGACAGACAAGGCTGGGGCATTCTGGGTGAGGGATGACGGGGTGGGTGGGGTCGTTGAGGGGTGGAGACGTGTCAAGGACAATAGGGAGACGCATCAGAATTCACGGGGTTAAATCATCGAGAGATAATTTTTAGTTTGTTTCGTATTTGCATATTTCCACGATTGCATGTGTATGTATGCTTTGTATGAGTTTAAGTATATGTGTGTGTGAAAGTCAAAGTCCAAGTATGTTTATGTGCATGATAATTAAATTCAAGATTTAAAAAAAAAAGTTATTTGATTCATTTCATACAGTCACATCTGATTACCTCCCTTACGAATTAAGAAAATGCATGCCCCTTTTCTTTGTTTCTGAATTTTTTGTTTTTTTTTTTGGCGTAAAAAAATAAAATCCCAGAGATTTGTTGCCTCTGTCATCTGGTGCTAGGGCCTTGTCGTGGCTTGGCAGCTTGCGTACCCCGACGACCCCCAGAGCTATACCAGCGGGAGTGTTAACTCCTGGCAGGTTCAACCAAGCTGGGAAGGTCTGCGCGGGTAGGGGTCAGACGAAAGCTAGCACCCTGGTCCTCCAGGTTGGGGGTTGAGCATAAGGTCAGCAACCTTATCTCGTAAAACAAATTACCCGCTACAGAAACGCAGACAGAGAGAAACAAAGACAGCTCGGACCAGGGGAAAAATGGATCTCCCGATGGAGAATTTATGAAGCCGGGTGGTGAAAGCCAATATGTATTGGAAACCACCAGGTCGACCACCATTATTTCCACTAGGACCACCATCAATATTGGAGCTTGGAATGTCCGCACGATGTACGAAGCTGGAAAAGCAACCCAAGTAGCAGCAGAAATGAGACGCTATAAAATAGCTATCCTGGGTGTCAGCGAATCAAGGTGGACTGGCTCAGGACAAAAAAGGCTGATATCAGGAGAGCTACTGCTGTACTCAGGTCATGAGGATGAAAATGCACCACATACTCAAGGAGTTGCACTCATGCTATCAAACCAAGCACAAAGGGCTCTCATCGGATGGGAGGCACACTGCCCGCGGATCATAACAGCTACCTTTAAAACTAAAATAAGACGAATAAACATGGACATAATACAGGCCTACGCCCCAACAAATGACAGCAAAGAGGAGGATAAAGACGAATTCTACAACAGGCTAATGACCATTATCCAGAACCGCCCAAGAAGAAACATCCTTATACTCATGGGCGACTTCAATGCTAAGATTGGAAGCGACAACAGAGGATATGAAGAATGTATGGGACAGCAGGGTTTAGGTGAGATGAACGAAAATGGAGAAAGATTTGCTGACTTGTGTGCCACAAATAATTTAGTCATTGGCGGTAGTCTCTTCCATCACAAAAGGATACATAAAGCTACTTGGGTATCACCCGACCTATCTACAGAAAACCAGATAGACCATATATGTATCATAAAAAAGTTCAGGAGATCACTTCAGGATGTACGCGTCAAGAGAGGAGCTGATGTTGCTTCAGACCATCACCTACTGGTAGCTAAAGTAAAACTCAAGCTGAAGAAAAACATGTTGGAAAACAAAAGGAAATACAGGTACAACACAGGCCTGCTAAAGGACCCATCTAAACTCAACGAATTTAAACTTCATATGTCCAATAGGTTTCAGGTACTACAAGAACTAATAGAAGAAGAGACGATAGAGGAAACATGGGAAAAAACTAAAAGTATATTAACATCAACATGCGAAGAAGTGCTAGGCCCTATCAAAAGACAAGCGAAGGAATGGATATCAGCAGACACCATGAAAATTATTGAAGAGAGAAAAAGAAAGAAGTCAACATTAAACAACAGCCGCACACGGGCTACGAAATTAAAAGCACTGGAAGAATACACCGAAACGAACAAAAATGTCAGGAAACACATAAGGAAAGACAAACGGAGCTATTTGGAACTGCTGGCAAGAGAAGCGGAAGAAGCACTGTACCATGGTAATATTAGGGACGTGTACAATACAATTAAGAAGATATCTGGTAAGTACAGTAAGCCAGAGAGGCCAGTGAAAACCAAAGATGGAAAGACAATACCTGATGCGGAAGGACAGATGAAGAGATGGGTAGAACATTTTGAAGAACTACTGAATAGACCAACACCAGAGTGCACGCAAGACATACCACCAGCTGAAAGTGACCTCCCTATAGACTGCAACCCACCTTCAAAAGAAGAGATACATAGAGCTATAAAGCAGCTGAAAAATTGGAAGGCTCCAGGAATAGATGGTATACCGGCAGAAGCACTGACAGCAGATATAGAAACTAGCACCACACTACTATACACACTCTTCAAGAAAATCTGGGAAGATGAACAAATACCAGAGGAGTGGAAGGAGGGACTACTCATAAAGCTTCCAAAGAAAGGCGATCTTAGTGCATGCTCTAACTATAGAGGGATAACACTTTTGTCCATCCCAGGCAAAGTCTTCAACAGAATATTATTAAACAGAATGAAGGAAGCCATAGATCCCCAGCTTCGAGATCAACAGGCGGGCTTTAGGAAGGAAAGGTCATGCATAGACCAAATTGCTACCCTGCGCATCATCATTGAACAGACCCAAGAGTGGAACTCATCTCTCTATATTAATTTCATAGACTATGAGAAGGCCTTTGATAGCCTGGATAGGCAGTCAATGTGGAAATTGTTGAGACACTACGGGGTGCCACAGAAAATAGTCAACATTATTATGTCTTCATATGAAGGTCTCAAGTGTAGAGTAGTGCATGGCCAACAGACTACAGAGGCCTTCCCAGTACGGACCGGAGTAAGGCAGGGTTGCCTACTTTCACCATTCCTGTTCCTACTGGCCATAGACTGGGTTATGAAGATGTCAACAGAGAAAACGCGAAACGGTATACAGTGGACATTGTGGAGCCAGCTGGATGACCTGGACTTTGCTGACGACCTGGCCCTCCTTTCTCACACACAACAGCAAATGCAGGATAAAACCAACAGGGTTGCAAATTTTTCTACAAGCCTGGGTCTGAACATCCACAGAGGGAAAAGTAAAGTTCTCAAAGTCAATGCATCAAACAACAACCCTATAACACTGGCAGAAGAAGCCCTAGAAGAAGTGGATAGATTCACCTACCTTGGAAGTATTGTTGATAAGCAGGGTGGGACAGAAGCAGACATAAAAATAAGGACGGGTAAGGCAAGAGCAGTCTTCAACCAACTAAAAAATGTTTGGGGTTCGGGAGATTTAACCCTTAGAATAAAAATCCGGATCTTCAACACACTAGTAAAACCTGTTTTACTCTATGGAGCCGAGACTTGGAGAATAACTGCTATAAATAAGAGGAAAATACAATCATTTATAAACGCATGTCTCAGAAAGATCCTGCGAATTCGCTGGCCTAAAACCATCAGAAATGATGTTCTATGGCAACGGACAAATCAACTGCCAGTGGAAGTAGAGATCCTCCAGAGAAAATGGAAATGGATTGGCCACACACTCAGGAAGCCTGTATCCAGCATAACAAGACAGGCCCTCACCTGGAATCCACAAGGCAGGAGGAAGAGAGGCAGACCAAGAAAGACCTGGAGACGTGACCTGGAAGAAGACATCAAGAAGATTGGATACACCTGGGGACAGTTGGAGAGACTAGCCCTGGACAGAGACGTCTGGAAAGCTCTTGTCAGCGGCCTATGTCCCAGTAGGGACGACAGGCAAACATGACATGACATGATTTGTTGCCTGATTTTAATCAGATTTTTTCATCCATTTTCTAATTACACAATTTTAGCGATGTGTCTAATTTCAACGGAGAAATAATGAAGAATGAGTAGAGGGGGGGGGGGGGGTGGTTGGGGTGAGGGTCGGTGGATAAGAGTGAGTGGCATTGAAGGAGTGGGTTCCCATCCTGATGGGTTATCAAGAAAAAAAAAACGTCAAGGAAATTTTGAGACTGACTTCAAGTCATGATGGAAACTAAAGTATCTATATGGTGTCTGACTAATTGAATATGGGGTTTGTGAACAGATCGTCAAACAATTTCAATAAAAATGATAATCGTCAAAACGTGAACACATTTTTGCGTGTTAGTAATTTCTGTATTATATTTAAGTTGTTCTGATCTAAATATTTGCTTATATATAAAAAAGACCATTAAAGCCTCCCCCCTCCACTCCTTCACATACTTAAAATTCCTCATCTATTATCCTCCTGCCCCCTACCCCTTCCAACCCAACCGTTGATTCACCAAATGCGCTATTGACGCTTCATTAAAATTAGGTTAATAAATAATTAAAAAACAAAACTAATTAACTTTGATCTAACCCTCCGCTAAACCTATCGTGTGCAAAAAAAAAAAAAAACAGTAAAAACCTCAAATTAAAAACCCCAAGTATACTGGCTCCTGCGTACACTTCTATTTTGGCTTTCTTAATTGTATTTGTTAATTTATGCATAAATAACCGGTTGTTTTCGAAACTACGATGACGTCAATTCAAACTTTGAAAAATTAAACAGGACGCGAGAGTATTAATCACTGTCACGTGCGTGTAGAATGACAAAAATAATTTTTTGTTTTATAGATATCATCTTTGAATCGTGACCTTGAACCGCCATGAAGGTAATCGAGGGGTTGGGGGATGTACTGTTAACTATTGGCTGGGGGGTGGTTTGCTTTACGTTACATGAATTTTTTTTGAAGATGTGTGTTGTAGATTGTGTGAAGGGAGATTTAAAAGTGGGTGGGGTGTGAAAAAAAGGCGTGTGGGGGAGGTGGGGGGGGGTGTCATATTTGTCGCCTGTTCTTTAGCCTCCAGCTATTTAACACCTGTTGAAAAAAAATTATAAAACAGGAACTAGCGATTAGGTATGTGATGAACTTTAATTAACACACTTTTCAAAACAGTTTGAAGTTGTTTTGTTTTTTTTAATTAAAAAACTTTTTTAAAAAATGGTTAGAAATGTATCTACAAATCATGCGTTTTATTTGTTTTTGTCGCATACTTTTTTTTTCTTCTTTATTCAATAAGTAAATTTATATGTAGGGTTGTAAATTTTGTTTTTACGTTTTTGAATATTAGTGCCAAGATTCTTTTTCAGCGTGGGGAGTGGTGATGGGGGAGTGGATGAGCAGTGGGGAACTAATGAACTAAAAATAGAGATTCGCATTGGCCTCGTGTCCTTTAAATACATTACTGCTTAGTATAACACCAACCTGTGTTGTTATTAGTTTTACTGTTTTAAAATTCCAAATTGCACTGTTGTGAAACAAATCTACTTAGTGGCGTAGGCAGGGGGGGGGGGTTAGGGGGGGGGGGGGGTCATAACACCCCCCCCCCAATAGACCCCTCGGTATATATATATAAAGTATGAGGGGGGGGGGGGGTTAAATCGAAAGTTTGAGGGGGGAGGGTGTGCAAATCAAAAGTTTGAAGGGGAGGGGGGGTGCAAATCGAAAGTTGGAGGGGGTGGGGGTGCAAATCGAAAGTTTGTCCCCGGGTAAAAATTTGAACCCCCCCCCCCCCCCCCCCCCCCCCCCATGAGACGATCCTGGCTACGCTACTGAATCTACTTACCACCCTGTGAGAACCACTACTCCATATTGTTTTCCCTATTTTTTTTACGGTCTATTTCACAATCTACTAACCGGTACAGCTGATCAACCACTGACACAAAAAAAAAAAAAAACAACTTGATTTATCTTACCGCAAATGTGAATTCGATACCCGGTTACGTAGAGATGGCGTCTTTGTCACAGATTGCAGATAATTGACATCATGTCACAACAGGGAGACTTCCTGTCACATCCCCGCCATTATCCTGAACATCTCCCTTCTGCTGTGGCTTGACGCTATAAAATTACAACAGCTGAAATAAGTATCATTAGATCACACTCATGACTTCCGCAATTGCGATATTTATACTCGTAAATTAACGAGAACGAGGTCAGCGCGTCCTATAAACATGGTTTTTGGATAAATACAAACACAGGATCAAGTCAGCTTATATGGTGAATGCATAATTAATTAATTAAAACACCAGCACGTGGAGTCACGCAGTTGTCAGCAAATGCTGAAACATGATCATGTCACGTGTCACCCGTTGGATTAGCTTGTCGGGGCTGCATGGAGATTGGTAGAAATGAGAATAGCATATGACGTGTTGGTTAGGGAAGTTAGGAATCGCTTGTTTAGAAAGTTTTGGTAGAAATGAGAATAGCATATGACGTGTTGGTTAGGGAAGTTGGGAATAGCTTGTTTAGAAAGTTTTGGTAGAAATGAGAATAGCATATGACGTGTTGGTTAGGGAAGTTGGGAATAGCTTGTTTAGAAAGTTTTGGTAGAAATGAGAATAGCATATGACGTGTTGGTTAGGGAAGTTAGGAATCGCTTGTTTAGAAAGTTTTGGTAGAAATGAGAATAGCATATGACGTGTTGGTTAGGGAAGTTGGGAATAGCTTGTTTAGAAAGTTTTGGTTGAAATGAGAATAGCATATGACGTGTTGGTTAGGGAAGTTGGGAATAGCTTGTTTAGAAAGTTTTGGTTGAAATGAGAATAGCATATGACGTGTTCGGTAAAGAAATCGTGCTTTAAAATATTTGGTAGAAATGAGAAAATAATATGTTGGTTAAAGAAGTTGGGAATTGCTAGTTTAAAAAGATATGGTTGAAATGAGGATAAAATATGATGTATTTTATTCGAAATATTTTGAATACCCCATTTAGAAAGATTTGGTGAAAGTAAGAATGGCATACGATGTATTTCGGTAAAGAAGATGGAAATGGCTAATTTGAAAATGGCATAACTGAAAATATCCTAAGTCGTATTTTACTAAAGAAAAATATTCGAACAATGCTTTTAGAAAAAAATTACTTATATCAAAATAGGCCATTTTGAAATAAGTTTTAGAAGTGAGAAACCAATATAACTAAATATGATAGAAATAAGGGTTGGATTATCTGAAATGGATATAGGCTTTGTCGAAATATAGTGTACGATTAACACTATACCCGCGTGCGTGCGTGCGTGCGTGCGTGCGTGTGTGTGTGTGTCTGTGTGTGTGTATATCTGTGACTTGAGAGGTGGGGGGGGGGGGTTATATTTTGGGAAAAGATAGATTGTGTGTGTTGATTCAGATGGAAATCTCCCATATCGATCTCTCTGGTAGGAGTGAGAGATCTACGTATCAGAATATTTGATTTTATTAGCAGGTCTACGTGTCCGCCATTTTTAGTCGTTACTCACCGAGCTTGAATAAACTAATTCCCCCTCCACCCACCCCTCAACATCCAACGATAGTTAATGTATATTTTTACTGTATAGCTGTAGCAGATGAATAGCCCTATCCCAAACAGTAGCCCCAATCATAGCCATATAGGGCTAGCCCTGAACCTAACGATAACTATGGGGTTAGAACATTTACTTTCCTTTAGACTTAAGATATGTTCTTGTACTTCGAGGTAAAGGTTATCTATTCTACTTGATTTAGATGATTGTTCTGATGCTTCATGTAGATGATATTTCTGATTTTTTCCTGTAGATGATATTTCTGATGTTCAGTGTAGACTATAATTCTGATAATTGGTGTACATAATATTTCTCATGCTTCGTTTAAATACGATTTTTTAGCTTGGTGTAGAATATTTATGATAATTATATATATATGATATTTCTGATATATACATTGTGTAGATTATACTTTTAATGATTGGTTTAGATCAGGGGTTCCCAACCCCGTGCCCGCGGGCGCCATGGCGCCCGCCGAACGATTCGTATGTGCCCGCCTCTCACTATTCGACAGAGACAGAATTTTTTTCATAAACATTATTGAAAGGTTGAAGGGGATGGAAATCGAAAGTTTGAGGGGGGGGGGTGCAAATCGAAAGTTTTGTCCCCGGGTGACGGGAAGGGTCGCTACGCCACTGGAAGGAGTTTGTCGATTTAAAATAGGTGGTGCCCGCCACCCTACCGATATTTTAGAATGTGCTCTAAAGTAAAAAAAAGGTTGGGAACCCCTGGTTTAGATGATATTTCTTATACTTGGTTTAGATAGTATTTCTGATGTTTAGTGTAGATACTATTTATGATACTTGGTGTAGATGTTATTTCTAATACTTGATTTAGATCATGTTTCTTATAATAGAAGTAGACGATGTGTTTTCCTCTGGATGCACACAGAATTTTTTCCAGGCATCTCTTCGGGGGGTGGGGGGGGGGGGGGTTCCACTTTCAAAAAAAAAGTCTACATTACCTCCTCCCCGAATAAAATGGAATTTATATAGAAAATATATACCTTTTTAAAATTCAAGTACCCCCCCCCCCCCCCGCCTCCCCTCGCGGAGAAGAAATTCTGGAAGAAACACTGGATGCACATGTTGTTGTACGGACTAGCTACGAACGATGGCTCTTTGACTCTGTGAAAACAATGTTTCCACCTGTGCTAAGAGTACAGCAGCAGACGTCAATGAGTGCAGAGAAACCCACTCACCCGGAAAGAGATCAAAACATATCGCCGCCATCTTTAATAATTGTTTGCGAAACGTTGTGCCAACCAAGGCCGATGTAATTTTATCATCAGAGACGATTAATGCTTGGATAAACAGGGGACGATAACTAGAAACAAAAAAACAGGGTTGTCTTTTGCGTGTTTTCTTTCATAGAATATCTGACTGCACAAAATCTCTCTTTTTATAATAAATACGATTCTCAAAGGAACTATATTACTTTTTTTAAAAAAATTAATTTAAAACTATTTATATAAAAAAATATTCTCCAATCTTTTTTTTTACGTAAAGTATAAACAAAACGTCTTTTATACACTTTAAGAGGCAAACTAAAATTCGTTCTAATATATTACAGAAAAATATTAAGCTAAAAAAGAACGTGTTATGTTTAATATTTACAGAGCTAAAATAACAAACTCTGCTCCTCCCATACCCCCCCCCCCCCCCCCACACCATGGACAAGTGGGGCAGGGGCTAAAGACTAGCCATGAAATGTTTATACAAGGCGCTGAATTATCGGCCCTTTACCTCTGGCCCTATGCACGGGGAGATAATAAAAGATATTAATTGGGCTAGATCCCTGGCCGTCAGCTCGGTTTTATTTCTGCTATCACCGCCTCAACTAACTAAGAACAGGGGTTCTCAAATTTGTATACATTTCAGCAAAACACGTGATTTTTTTTCTTACTGTAAAGAAGATATCGTTCTTTAACAATTGAAAAAGAATATAAAAATATATAAAAATATAATTAAAAAACTGTATATATTTTTTTAAATTTAAGAGTTTGGTAATATAAGAAGTTAGAATATTTGTAGAAAAATATTGTAAACTAATTATATATTTTTTCAGTATAGGAATATATATTTTCTTTTTTTTCTAAAGGTACAGAGTGGATAGGCCTATTACTTACATTTTAAAGTTAAACCTATATTGCGGAGGTTAATGATTACACACACACACATTATATATATATATATATATACATATATATATATATATATATGTATATATATATATATATATATATATATATATATATATATATATATATATATATATATATATATATATATATATATATATATACATATATATATATATATATGTATATATATATATATATATGTATATATATATATATATATATATATATATATATATATATATATATATATATATATATATATATATATATATATATATATATATATATATATATATATATATATATATATATATATATATATATATATATATATTGCGGAAGATAAATGATTACACACACACATATATATATATATATATATGTGACCTAGGCTAGTTGCATCTTTCCTGTTCGCAACGCCAAATGTGACCTTCCCCGAGTCTATCCTGCCCGACAACGCCAATTGTAACGAGTTGAACCACTCATGCTACACAACATCGACTACAGTAGAAAGACTCGAAGATGCAGGTTCGCTATTGATCCTTTTATTACATGAATCAAGAAATGCTTCAATATAACACAATGAATCAACAGAAATGTTTCACAATAATAGTCTGAATCAACTGACCCCCTAACAGTCCTCACTAGGCTTCATATAACTGAATCCACATGTCTATTGTCCTTCTTAACACAATATAACCAACTTGAGTATGTCACACAGACTGACTGATCTAAAGCAAGCGACGACGACGGAAGAGAACGAGTTCAGTCGTCCCCTCCTATTTATGCCTTGTATCCGTACTCGTCTCCGTACTTGTATTCCTCCGTAATCGATACTTGTACTCGATGTCTCCGACCACTAGTTGCGTAGTTCTAACATACAGTCCGTGGAATAACATCTGCATCCTATCAATCAAAGTTGACAGGCCGTCTCACTCCTCGTACCGTCTCCCAAAATAGCACGCGTTGGCTTTGAGATTGTTATCAGCCCGACCCAATAAGCCACCTGGTGTGTTGCGTCAGACTGCAATACTGCGTCTCGGCTTCTCGTTCGTTATCAGATTTGTAGCTAGTAGTTAGGCCCACCCTAGCTACATCCACCCCTGCCTTTTTTTGTGTGTTTTCAACCACAAACAACGCCCGGCAGGTGCACTCCTCCAAAGTCAATCACATAATCGTAAAAAATTTTATTGTTCCACTCACTGTCCACGACGTCCCATTCGTATACGATTGACAGTTATACCTATTTCACATATCAACTGTGTCTACATCGTCTTCCTGAGACACAAAACAGTTCTAGAATTCACATCCACCCTTCTCGTTTGGTGCCTTCACCAGTTCACTTTTATAGCTTTTTGAACCGTCTGTTCTCATACCAGCACGACCATGAAAGACTTGATGGTTGCTGACAAAAAATTTCGTCTTCCTTCTGTTCCTCAAACTTCTCCGCGGACCACTTATCTGATGGTCTACTGTCTCTCTGCTTCTGGAAGGAACGGGATCCTCTTTGTTGCCGTTATCCTCCACTTGTGTATCGCGGTTGTTCTGATGATGGTGATATGGTTCCGGGATGGGTATGTGAATTTCCGTTATAGTTTCCGGTTCCCTAATTGTCTTGGATTTCCTTGTGTGTAACTGCTCTTCTTGCCTATTCCAATATTTCTTTAATTGAGCAATGTTCGCCCACCGATCCGGTTTGGCGTGATCGATGGGTCTTATCTTAAAGGGGCCACCTGCTACTTTAGGCATCTCCACGACTTGCCATATCTCCTGTCCCCAGAGATCGTGGATCTTGTTTCTGCCTAACGGGTGGCTACGCAGTAATACCCTGTCATTCAGTTTGAGTGGCGGGTCCTTTGTCTGTACCGGCGGTTCCCTTCGCCGTGCTTCATGTTCTAGTCTTTCCTGTACTACCCTGTACATTTCCCTAATTCTTCTCATATGTTCATTCACATATTCCAGTGCGGTGTATGAGCCAGTCATACTCTCCCTTTTTCCTAGGAACAAATCAAGAGGGAGTCGAGCCTCCCGTCCGAACAGCAACATGTATGGCGTAAAGCCGGTTGTGGCATGGGGTGTGCAGTTGTATAGATATACCAACTCTGGGAGAAAATCAGGCCAACGTTTTTTCTGTTCAGGTTCTAGCGTACGCAGCAAATCATGCATGCTGCGGTTGAACCGTTCACACTGTCCGTTTCCTTTCGGATTAAATGTGGTTGTTCTAGATTTGTTGATCCCGTAGTGGCTGCACAGTTGGTTAATTACTTCTGACTCGAAAGCCCTTCCTTGGTCAGAGTGTAATTGTCTTGGTATGCCATATTTGATGAACCAATGTTCTATTAAGACCTTTGCCACTGTTTTGGCAGTCTGATCTCGCGTGGGCACCGCCACCGTCCATTTGGTGAATACATCAGTCATTACCAACACATGTTCCGTCCCATCCGATGATTGCTCCAACGACGTAAAGTCCATAGCCACAATCTCTAGTGGTTTTGTCGCTAGTAGGTGTCCTGATGGCTGTCTCATTTTGACAACTGGCATTTTCGCATGCTGACACCTCACACAAGCCTCACAATGGCGTTTGACCTCCATTTCCATATTGGGCCAGTAACACCTCCGTCGTAATATTTTGTGCGTCCTGTCCTGACCCTGGTGTCCTGCCCTGTCATGTGCCAACCTTAGCACTTCTTCTCTTAACTGTCCAGGCACCACCACCTGGTGTATTGTCCCATCAATTTGGTCATGAATTCTCCGCATGAGAACACCATCCTCTATACTGAGACGGTCCCACTGACTCAGTATTTTCTTTGTTTCTCGACCAAATTGTTCCCTTTCCCTTCTTCCTGGGAATTTTTGTTCCTGGACGTATTTCAATAGCGGTTGTAAGCCACTATCCGTTCTCTGGGCATCTCTTATCTTTTTGTGATTAAGGCAATTAAAATCACTACTGTCCATATGTTCGGGTTCCGTGGATATGTGCTCCACCCCGGTCTGCCCGTTCTGCATCACTTGTACCCCATGAGGGATATCTATTGACGCTCTGACCTCACATATTCCTGTCAGTGTTTCTTCCTCATCACCCGGTCTCTCGTAAGGATTCCTTGACAAGGCGTCCGCATTGCCATTGGACCGCCCCGGGCGATACTTAATCTCTAGGTCAAAGAGTGCCAATTCTGCTGCCCATCGCTGTTCGATGGATCCCAACTTTGCTGTCTTTAGGTGACTCAAGGGGTTATTGTCAGTGTATACCACACATTTAGCACCTAATAGATAGTCCCTGAATTTTTCCGTCACAGCCCATTTTAATGTCAAAAGTTCTAGTTTCATGGCGCTGTAATTTGTCATGTTCCTCTCTGATCCCTTCAGAGCTCGACTTGCATACGCAATAACCCTGAAACCTTGCTTTTGTTGTTGTGATAGCACAGCTCCCAGACCTTTAGAGCTGGCGTCAATTTCTAGCCGAAATGGTTTGTCAAAGTCTGCGTATCCCAATATCGGCGCCTCTGTCAAAGCCTTTTTCAATAGCTTAAACGAGTTCAGGCATTCATCAGTCCATAATTCACCTATCAGTTGTGTTTTACCTTTCTTTTTCTCCTTACTGTGTTTCTTTGTCATTTTGTTTACCAAGTCATGCAATGGTGCGGCAATTTTTGCAAAACCCGGCACAAATTTTCTATAATAGGAAGCAAAGCCCAAGAATGACCTGACCTCTACCGTAGTTGTTGGTTGTTTCCATTCTTTAACAGCTGCAATTTTATCTGGGTCAGTGGCGATGCCATCCGACGAAATCACGTAACCCAAAAAATGTACCGATTTCAAACCAAAGCAGCATTTGTCTGGGTTCAGCTTTACTCCTATCTCCCTAAGACGGAGAAACACTTGTTCTAATCTTTTTAGATGGTCCTCCCAAGTTTTTGAGTAAACTAGAATATCATCCAAATACACCAACATTATTTGAAATAGAAAGTCACTCATAGCACTCTGCATTACTCGCTGGAATGTAGCAGGTGCATTAGTTAGACCAAACGGCATACGGGTCCACTCGTACAGTCCCAGTGGAGAAATAAATGCAGTTTTATGTTGATCGTTGGGGTGCATGGCCACTTGGTGGTAGCCACTAGCCAAATCCAAGGTAGAAAAAAATCTTGCTCCCCCCAACGCATCAAGACATTCATCAATACGAGGCAAGGGGAATGCATCCCTTCTTGTGATATTGTTCAATTTCCGGTAATCACAACACAGTCTTATCTCCCCTGACTTCTTTTTTACCACTACTATCGGTGCCGCATACGGGCTCGTACTGGTTGTAATAATTCCCTTTTTTAGTAGATCATTCAGGTGTGCTTTCACCGCCGAGTAGTGACTCGGTGGTAATCTTCGATAAGGTTGCGCCACCGGCTTGTCTTGTAGTAAGGGTATCTGGTGTTTTATTACTTCCGTGTACCCCAAATCACCCTCATACGAGGCAAATATATCCCTGTACCTATTCAACAATTCATTTAGTTTTGGGTCCTCAGTTTCCGGGAATGTATATGATCGGCCATCCTGTTTCTTCACCTCGGCCGTCACATTGACCGACCTAATTGTTACTTCATTACTGCTGGTATTGCTCAGTTCGATGCACTGTGCCGACCTTAGTACCTCGACGTTCTGTGGTACTCCTACCAGAGTATTAGGTGGTATAAAAATTTCTTCATCCAAAACATTTGCCACTAATCCTTGAACTAGTCCATTTTCCGCTGATGTGAATGTCCGCAGT
This sequence comes from Physella acuta, assembly GCF_028476545.2. Lineage (NCBI taxonomy): Eukaryota > Metazoa > Mollusca > Gastropoda > Physidae > Physella > Physella acuta. The sequence continues at coordinate 194,820 of NW_026732200.1, read as the reverse complement.
AACACGACGCCTGCCCTCAGTGCGGCGCCACATGGTTCTATCATCACATCACCATTCACGCTTCTATCACCAATTTGTAATGTGATTGCCTTGACCGTGTTTGCCGGGACTGCTGTCCTTCCTCTGGTCTTGGCAAACCTGGTCAACTTGGATCCCCGACCTGGTGTGGTCGATCCGACAATATTTGTAAGAAATTCTGGCAACTGGCCAAGAATATTCATGCCCAACAGGCAAGGTATATTTGACACATTTGTCTCTAGGTTGTGTTTCGTCACGAACACCCCAACCTGCTTCAACCTATGTCCTGCCACCACGACATCCGCCAGAAAATAACCACAGTATGGAATGGTTAGTCCATTAGCTGCCGTCAGGCGCATGCATGTGTCAGACCTCAACCTATGGTCTTTTCCTTTCATCCATTTGGTGTAAAAATTTTCCGTGATTGTCGTCACCTGGGAGCCTGTATCCACAATCGCCTTCACTGCGATGTCCCCAATCGTAATCACCATTTCTGGACAGACTCCCATCATTTTGCTTCTTGGGCCATACCCTCGCCCCTCTGTAGCCTGGCCCTGCCTTACAGAGGACGACCGTTTCCCTGGCAGTACCGTGCCATATGTCCGGGTTGTGAACAAGACAAACAAATTGGTCGACCGTCGGCCGTCCATTGGAGTGATGGCTTGGCAGGACGCGGCCGTCCAACCCGTCCCTGTTTTGTCCCGTTCTTTTCCTGATTCTCAGCTGTTGACCTGCTTTCTAACCTCTCCAAACGTTGGTCAACCTTATCCAGGTGGGCCAACAGTTGAGCCATCATGGTCTCCATCGTGTCGGCCCCTGTGGGTGGGGATTGTCTCTGTTCAGGCACCGAGACTTTGTCCACCGAACAGTTCGATTGGTCCTCATCCTCGGACCTGCGGATCGCTGAGTTCCTGACCTGAAGGAAGGTCAACTGCGGGTCTTTGTGGACCTCCTCTTTCAACTCTCTTCTTAGGATCGGGGTTGCCAGCCTCTCAATGAAATGGTCCCTCAGTAGGCGCACCTCAATGTCCGGTGTTTTGACCTTTACCGAATCAAAGGCCCTGTTCATCCGGTGTGAGTACTCCATCACACTCTCCGCCAATCTCTGCCTTAAGCCTACGAACCCTGCCAGCAGTTGCGATCCCGACCGTCTCTCCCCAAAGGTCTCCATAATCAGATCCAGCACCTTATCTGGATCTGATTGGACGGTTTTATCGTGGCATTTGACCTCTGCCCTAACCGTCTCTCCTATACTGCCCATCAGCAGTCTTAATCTTTCCTCTGGTGACATGCCTCTCGAGGCCCAGGCCGCTTTGACCTCTTCACTGAACCTGTTGGTTAAAGTGGGATCACCGTCCCCGTAAAATTTGTTAATATGGGACTCTCTGGGTAGGACCACTATATGGGTCTGCTTCTCGTCCAGAGTAGACATTTTATTCCGTAAGTAAAACAAAAGAGTTCTTTCTTACCATGTGTGTATGAAAAAATTTTCCTCGATTTTCACAGTTCCTGAATGTCCGAATTCACATACACACAAAACACAGTTATGCACAAGGTTGACTATGGGTGCCTAAATCGGCAAGTCTAGTTGAATTCATCCTGCTCGACAACGCCAAATGTGACCTAGGCTAGTTGCATCTTTCCTGTTCGCAACGCCAAATGTGACCTTCCCCGAGTCTATCCTGCCCGACAACGCCAATTGTAACGAGTTGAACCACTCATGCTACACAACATCGACTACAGTAGAAAGACTCGAAGATGCAGGTTCGCTATTGATCCTTTTATTACATGAATCAAGAAATGCTTCAATATAACACAATGAATCAACAGAAATGTTTCACAATAATAGTCTGAATCAACTGACCCCCTAACAGTCCTCACTAGGCTTCATATAACTGAATCCACATGTCTATTGTCCTTCTTAACACAATATAACCAACTTGAGTATGTCACACAGACTGACTGATCTAAAGCAAGCGACGACGACGGAAGAGAACGAGTTCAGTCGTCCCCTCCTATTTATGCCTTGTATCCGTACTCGTCTCCGTACTTGTATTCCTCCGTAATCGATACTTGTACTCGATGTCTCCGACCACTAGTTGCGTAGTTCTAACATACAGTCCGTGGAATAACATCTGCATCCTATCAATCAAAGTTGACAGGCCGTCTCACTCCTCGTACCGTCTCCCAAAATAGCACGCGTTGGCTTTGAGATTGTTATCAGCCCGACCCAATAAGCCACCTGGTGTGTTGCGTCAGACTGCAATACTGCGTCTCGGCTTCTCGTTCGTTATCAGATTTGTAGCTAGTAGTTAGGCCCACCCTAGCTACATATATATATATATATATATATATATATATATATATATATATATATATATATATATATATATATATATATACGTGTGTGTGTGTGTGTGTGTGTGTCTGTGAGAGAGAGAGTCCAAAACGGGTTAGTATCTATCTAACAGAGTGAGAGCCCCTGTAGCAGTGGACTTGTGCCATGAAGTACCAGATAAAAATAGACGTCCAGGGTTATCGTGTTTTATGTCTGGACTCCACGTGTACACCTCAGCCGGGTGTCACGTGGTACAGATTGCTGGAAGGTAAAAAATGAAAGATTGGCCATTGGCTGGGTTGATAAGGGCCGGTACAGGTTGGTCAGTTGTTGAATTGTTGATGTGCTGGGTCAAGTATGTGGGGATGTGCTGGACTAGTATGTATAGTCAGTCGTCATCTTTTCATCTGTTTCAGTGACCACGGCATACAGAGGAATACTGGAGTTAACACATAGTTTTCCAAAGTTTCAGAGATAAGTGGACTCAGGAACATCCTACAGGTTTAAGCCAGGGAACCAAACTAAAGACATTACGACTATCAGTTGTAAGCTCTACAATTCGACCACGCCGTTTAATAAATTGCACTGTACAGTTTAAGTTTTTGAAGTGTACACTCCAGAATAAGGCAGTATATCGTGCAATATGTAGGTGTGTGTATGCGCTAAGATATTGTAGTGTTACCACGTCGTAAATCTTTGTACAACATTTTTAGATTGTATGATAGAACCTGCACTGGCCAGCTCAACAGTGTAACTAAGACACAGAAAAATTAATTAAAACCTATCATTTACACTCATTGTTCTACAATTGCTTCTTTAGCCTCATTCTGACAACTCAACAGTTGATTTTACTTCATCATCCAGTCAATATTGTTTCACGGGTTATGTCCCTTTTACTTCCATCCCCATACACCTTTCAGAATCGAGCTAAAGTAATGGCGAGTCGCTTTAATCCCTTGTTACAGTCAGATCTGAGCTCTGCGGAGTGGCGCGAAAAGTTTGATTGGGGAACCTTCGATTTCGTGGGCCGCATTGGTTTACATGAATGTGAATATAAGTTCACTTTAGAAGTCGCGGGGGTCGGCACAATTTTTACAAGAAGGCTTCGTGGTCGAACTGTTGAGGGGTGGGGAGTTAAGCTGGATATATTGTTTGTTTGTGTGTGGGTGTATCTATGTGTGTATGTGTGTGTGTAGACAATAGTAGACATACATATAAGTACGGTAAGCATATCTTTTGACACACATACACACATACACACAACATATATATATATATATATATATATATATATATATATATATATATATATATATATTTATATATATATATATATATATATATATATATATATATATATATATATATATATATATATATATATATATATATATATTACTATTTGTAAATATCTTTCTCATGTTTATACGTTCAGTGGAAGACACAAGACCCCCTACGAACACACTCCATTGTTGAGAGTACAAGTACGAATGTCGAGATTATTCTAGATTTCCTTGATTCAATAGCAGACACCAGAACAGCTCAGACGCCGGGGCCACCAGCTATCCTTCATTAGGCGAGACCACAGGAAGCGATCACATAAAAATTTGTTCAGCGGAGGTGATAGAAGGTGATATAAAAAAAACGGGTTGATTGAGTCTAGGACGAATGACGGTCGCATTGAAAGCAAGACAGACTTGGGTGGACAACAACGGATTTTTTTATTGTGGGGGGGGGGGGGGGGTGGACCAGGGTGTAGATTTAACAGCATTGATTTACACTAAGATTGAAAGCTAATTCAGATATTTTGTAAAGGGATATTTTTCTACAGAGACTTAGTATTTTAAAATTATATATATATATATATATATATATATATATATATATTTGGCTAAACGTAACAGCATATTACAATTACTTTAATATCGGCATTCATCAGGAAAATTAAAGGTCCTTTAACATATAGATATATCTAAAAATAAAAACATATTTAACAATGTTATTTGAAAATTAAATTTCAAAAATAAGGGTGAACATAGCAAAATAAGGACAAAGTCCCTTTAAATAGACTATGTTCACTAGAATTCAAGTGTGTTCTTGCTAGAGAGTACATATAAATGTTGCATCGATCCTACCTAAATGGGAAATATATTAAGTTCGTATTCTGAATCACTTCTCTAGATTTCAGAACTTAAACTTGAGCTTTTCTTAATATGAACAAAATAATAAATCGTGTTGAGTTCGAAGTCTGATTCAGTTCTACAGCACTCACAACCTCTACTTCAGATTAAACTTATAACCCGCATCTTACACCTAACGAATCAGCGATTATTATCAACTCAGCCTGTTGAATTCCCCAGCTCATACAAATGTTCAAACCCCAGCAAAATCGAGTGGATTACAGACATCGCTCGATGCACTAAGGTTTTAACGGCGTCAAATTAATGGGGTCCCGGGGGGTTCCCGAAATTAGACCGGGGCTCACCGCCTTTTTGCCCACAGGTGTGAGTGGCATTATGCCCGGGCACCGGCACTGAATAACTCGGGCGGAATTGTCAATAGGTCTGGCTGTGTACGTGACTGGAATGAGCGTAAGGGGAGGTGTTTGAACTAAGGGCGGGTGGGGGGTGTCCTCTCACCTGGGGCTATTGACACAGGGTGCATGTTGTACTGAAGGGTTATTGAGAAGGATAAGGTGAGGTGGGGTGGGGGGGGGGGAGGAAATGGATTTAATAAATCACGAGAAGTGAACTTGAATTTTTTTTTAATCTTAGTGGAAACTCAAGGTCAAAGTGATACATTTTCATTTTAGTCACCTAATAGGGCTTGTAAGTCTCGTTCTCTCTAAATGAAAAATAAAATCTCGTTGGCCAGGGAGAGATATACATTTTCGAACTAAATTTATTGTTGTGAACTTTATTTCCATTGATAACACCCACACACAAAAAAAAAAAACATTACGGATATTTGTTTCAATGCCTCGCTTCAAGATGTAAAAATACAAAGAGTACTCAAAATGCAATAAGTGTACATTATTTTTTACTGATAACATAATTGAATAAAGTACTGGTAGGCCTAGTTTATTGTAACTACGTTTAGGACAACTTGTTTTACTGATTTGAACATTTAATGAACTAAATAATGTTTTCAAAAAATACTATAGCTATTCATAACACGTAAGCAATATTACGTCCCTTTTATTCACTTGTATTGTATTAGGGAGGCAACTCTAGCTCCTGATATTTTTCAACCAGGGTTACTTCATGTACCCTTTAGAAATTTTTTGATAAGCCATTGTACATGTGAGTAGTGTCTGACGTACATTGGATTCCATATCAGCCTAAAGTACCCCTCTCTTACACCCATACCAGACTCCACCTAGGTCAAGTGCCTTGAGACTCCCCTGGAAGAAATACCAAAAGCAACTTCAGTTTTGTTTTCAGACTTAATACAGTGTTAAAGTATCGCATGACCAAAGGGTCACGGAATAAAGTGGCCCTATTATTGAATAAAGTAGGGGGTAAAAAATGTTTAACCTTGCCCGTACATTGTTGAGGGAAAAAGTTACTAGTATCTAACAACCTGTTGTCAACCGATTTTCCCCGATTTTCTTGTCATAGAACGCATAATTCATCCTGTAGGAATATTGTCAAGGGTGAGAAATACATCTTAGAGGGAATATTTTCTTTTATATGTATTGTCGTGATGATTTTATGACACGTAAAATGTAGGTGGAGAAGTAGAAGGGACCACCACTAATCTGTTATTAAAAAGCAACATTTTTTTCATCCGGAAAGCTGTAAATGTGAATGTTTTGTACAAGTGTTTTATGTGGTGACTGTCGTGCGGTCGATTGAACACCATGACCTTTGCGTATAAAAAAAAAGAAAAGCAGAATAAAAGAAAATATACCCGCGTCCATCTTTGACCTGAGCTAGTCAAGCGTGACCCTAGGTCATCCATCTCCTTTTTTTTTTCTCTGGTCATTCCAACCCCGCCCACATCCCCCCTCCTTCTCTTCCCCCATCCCTACCACCCTGATGTTTACTAGATTTTTAGACCATAACAGGATTTGTGTTGGGAGGGGGGTGGGTTGGGGGGAGGGGGTCAAGTATACGATGTCCTTCTCGTGGACGAGATGGTATTGTATACCAACCATTCTATTATTTAAAAAGAAAATCCAGCAATGGAAAGAAATGCCGCGAACAAAGGTAGATTCGTTGGGAAAGGATTTTTTTAATTGGTGCTGTAGGGGGGGGGGGGGGGTGGGGGGTGAGAAGGGCTGCGGTTTAAGGGGTTAAGGTGATTGAGGGTTGGGGTAGGGTGTGTGTGTGTGGGGGGGTGTAGCTTGAAAGCAGGCATGGGAAAATCGGGTAGATGAAAGGAAATGTAAATAGGCCAAGAGAAAGGGGGGGGGGGGGTAGTGGGCAGAGAATTCGGGAAACATTTCTCCATGGTGAGCTCAACTATGATGAGCTTTGCTTTAGAGTCTGGTATAAAGTTAAATTAAGATTTTAATATTAAGGTAGGAGGCTGTGGGAAACATCAGATTAAGGACAGGGGTCAGCGTGGTCGAGTCGGTTAAGGCCTGAGTTCGAACCCCCTGGCAGATGATTCTCGGTAGCTGTGGACAGCGACTCATCTAGGAGAGACAACTCCAAAATCAAACAACTGCTGCCTAGCAGTTTGTTCTTGGTTGGACAAAGGCTATGAAAGCTAACCCAAAAAGAAAAGCAGGCTGAAATCGAAGTCAATGGCCTGTATTGGCGCATAACAAGATGGCACGTAATACCTAATAATAAAACAGATAGTGTTAGTTACCTCACACGTTAAAGACAGTTACAAGTACTATGATGGACGTTTCGACCCAAGGTCTTCGTCAGCACACAACAGTGTGGTTCGACCTTGGGTCGAAACGTCCATCATAGTACTTGTAACTGTCTTTAACGATTAATAGGTCTATTTACATCGAGCAAAGACAACATGTGTTTTCACACCTAGTCAGATTCGGTAATTAATATTTCTAAAATTTCGCATTTTGAAAAAAATACTTAACGTAATTTTTAAAATCAATAAATATTGTTTACCATTAAATTTTTATAATTGGTTTGATTTATTTTTTAGTAATATGAAACAAAAAGATGTCAATTATATATTATTTTCGACTTTAAAATTCCTGTTACATTCGTACTACTTTTAAAAACTAAATTGAAAGGTTTTTCCCCTTTAAATTCTAAAATCTTTAAATGGGAAGTAACGAGCTAACAAAGATGTAATATTAAGCATTTTGCTCAGCACTGTAATTAATAAGATTTAATATAAAAATTATGCAAATTTGAATGTAGTAGATTATTTGCTTAGTTCATGCATAAAAAAAGTGATAGTACAGTTATTTACTAGAATAGACACATTTTTAAAAAAAATCGATTTTTAACAAAAAACCAAGCATAAACGAAAAGTAATACATCATATATCCGATTCGTATTCTCCATGCAATGATTTTTAATAAAAATGTATCTTTTATTACGATCACACTTTCTTCCCCAACCCCCCCCCCCCCCCCCCCAAGGATAATTAATCTCGCACTTTCTTCCCAAAACCATCTCACATGAATCATTAATCTCACATTTTCTTTCCAAGACCTCCACCCCCCCCCCCCAACCTCCTATTATGCCGACGCTTCATGGGTTCGATTGTTGAGTCTAATGCCAGAAAGTGATGCTGAATACAATCTCCTTAATGTGATACCTATACAGTTAGACCTTTTTTTTTTGAGATCATTAAATTTCTGCCACAAATATTAAATGTATACTAATAGTATGAGAATTCAAAGACAAAAAATATCAGGAAACTGGAGGAAAAGTAAACCAAATCTCATTGGCTGAAATCAGAAAACAATGTCGAACAAAGTGAAACAATTGAAACTATGTGGGATTACGATGGCGTACTTTAAAGTTAGTGAAAAATGAGATTTAGCCAAGCAAAAAAAAAAGTAATTTGGTATCCAGGATTTTTTTTTATCCAATGACTTTTTGTTTTTTTTATTAAACGAAAATTACTTTCCGAATCCCTAAGGAGGATTGTTAAACCAGAGTACACAAACACCTAAGGTCATTTGAACACGGTGTTGTGTTTTGTGTTTACTTTTGTTTTAAATTCGATGAAACAAAAGGGGATTTAATTTGAAACTTGAAATATTTCATTGTAATCAACTTTGTTCAGCGCTGTACGTAACCACTACTGAATAACTCGGTACAAGAAGACTGGTGGGTTCGTGTATTGTTGGGTATGAACATATTACGAGAGGATTTTCTTCGGTCTACTTATTTAAGGAAATATTTATAAATTATTCAACCTAATATTCTATGCAATGTTACTTGACAATATTTGAAACGTATACATTTATATATCCCTATATACACACATACACAGACAAACACACACACACACACACACATACACACACATATATATATATATATATCTATATATATATATATATATATATATATATATATATATACATATATATATACATATATATATATATATATATATATATATATATATATATATATATATATATATATATATATATATATATATATATATATATATATATATATGGTCTTATGCATATGAGCAAAGCGTCTAGTCTACACTGAATTTAATTTTATGTTGATTGCATTAAATCCCAAAGCACACCAGGGATATTAAAAAAAACACTTCTGGAAAAACCCGAAGATGAATTACAAAAATTTCCAATTTAAGATAGACGGAGGGAGGCAAGCAAGGGGATTACTCCAAGACGAGAGTCAGATAACTCTTGACCAACCCATTTTGAATGTACCGCGAAAAGGAAAAAAAAAAATTCTCCAACCAACCGGCTTATCGCGGTCTTGTTTTGAGATAGCAGATACTTGTTGCAATAATGGAATCCTGTAGGAGAATTGTTTTACCCCCCCCCCCCCTACCCCACATCCCCTGCCGCATTCTCTCCCTTCTATACCTCGAGACAATCCATCATTCCCCGTGGACAACCCTGATAAGGAACAATCAAAAACAAATCCCTGGAGAACGATGGAATCCAATCGGTGTACGAAGAGCTGTTTTCAAAACACAATAAAGATGAAGAGAGTTTTTTTTTTTCGTTTCACGGATGAATGCGGGGATCACGGTTTTACATTCGGTCACCTATTCACCATCCTCTCCTCTCCTCCCCCCCCCCCCCTCACCTCCAGTCATGGGTGACACGTCGTTTCAAATTTCGCATGATTTTATCTCGGTGGTTTTCCGGCCCACGAAACATTTTTAGAGCAAGTTCTGGACCCGAGACTGTAGGACGCAGGTCTAAGAGTAATAGATGTCCGGTCTACTGTATAATATAAGACACAGGTCTTAAAGGAATAGATGTCCGGTCTACTGTATAATATAAGACACAGGTCTTAAAGGAATAGATGCCTGGTCTACTGTATAATATAAGACACAGGTCTTAAAGGAATAGATGCCTGGTCTACTGTATAATATAAGACACAGGTCTTAAAGGAATAGATGTCCGGTCTACTGTATAATATAAGACACAGGTCTTAAACGAATAGATGTCCGGTCTACTGTATAATATAAGACACAGGTCTTAAACGAATAGATGTCCGGTCTACTGTATAATATAAGACACAGGTCTTAAACGAATAGATGTCCGGTCTACTGTATAATATAAGACACAGGTCTTAAAGGAATAGATGCCTGGTCTACTGTATAATATAAGACACAGGTCTTAAAGGAATAGATGTCCGGTCTACTGTATAATATAAGACACAGGTCTTAAAGGAATAGATGCCTGGTCTACTGTATAATATAAGACACAGGTCTTAAACGAATAGATGCCTGGTCTACTGTATAATATAAGACACAGGTCTTAAAGGAATAGATGTCCGGTCTACTGTATAATATAAGACACAGGTCTTAAACGAATAGATGTCCGGTCTACTGTATAATATAAGACACAGGTCTTAAACGAATAGATGTCCGGTCTACTGTATAATATAAGACACAGGTCTTAAACGAATAGATGTCCGGTCTACTGTATAATATAAGACACAGGTCTTAAAGGAATAGATGCCTGGTCTACTGTATAATATAAGACACAGGTCTTAAAGGAATAGATGTCCGGTCTACTGTATAATATAAGACACAGGTCTTAAAGGAATAGATGCCTGGTCTACTGTATAATATAAGACACAGGTCTTAAAGGAATAGATGTCCGATCTACTGTATAATATAAGACGCAGGTCTTAAAGGACCAGATGATCTACTGTGTACGACACATGTGTTAAAGGACTTGATGTATTGGTCAACTGTAATGTAGGACACCGATCTGAAAGGACTAGATGTATGATCTACTTTGTAATATAAGACATCGATCTAAAATGTCCTGATTTATGGTCTACTTTGTAATGTAGGACACCGATCTAAAAAGGACCTGATGTATGGTCTACTGTATAATGCAGGACACCAATCTTAAGGAATAGATGCAGGGTCAACAAGTCCTATTCCCCTACCCTCTGTACTTTTTCTGTTCACGATTATTTTATCTCCCTAGTTTCGTTGGACCGTCGACAGTTTTTCTAGCATGACCTAATCTCACTGGCCGGTTTTATTGCTCCGGTGTAAGATGAAAAGGGACACTGTCAAAATAATTTTTTTTTAAATTATCTCTGTAAATGATCAAGTTGAAATTTCATTGGTGACGTCACCAAAATAGAGGTAGGATTTGTTTCTCAGCTTACTTGAAGTAGTGTGAACCTGATCAGTTTCAAAGACATTTAAAAGAAATAATTTTTTTTTTTATTTTTTTTAGAGAACTAATTAAGGATAATCAGAACGATATGTTCATAGAAGAGGACAAAATAGTAAATTCTTTATTCCCTGTTAATTGTATTATAATAAATTTTACAGATTATAAAAGGAATTATGTATTGAATAAAGCTAGTAGTTTTATTTTCAGATTGTCGACAAACAATAAATTTTAAATCAGTAAAATAAGGAAACGTTGGTAATATTTCAGTACAGTTGTTATTTGTAATATTTATAGATACAAATGAATATAATTTGTTTTATATTTTATTGCTACTTATTTTTATATGTTCGTAAAATTGTATTCACACAGTTTTGTACGTTGTTTCCCTTATCTGCTTTGAAATTTTAAAAGGGAAGTAACTAATGCATTAATATTCGATTTTATGTATTTTTTTCCTACATTGTAAATAACTAATATATGTACTATTAGACATATATATATATATATATATATATATATATATATATATATATATATATATATATATATATATATATATATATATATATACGTAAATGTTTAGACCCCCAGAACTGTCTTCATCTTGAGACACACAGAATTGTCCTTATTTTGAGACACCTGACCTGTCTTCATGTTGAGACACCTAGACCTGTCTTCATCTCGAGATATCAAGACCTGTCTTCATTTTGAGACACCCAGAATTTTCTTCATATTGAGACACCAAGATCTGTCTTCATTTTGAGACACCTGGACCTGTCTTTATTGAGACACCTGGATTTTTTATCATATTGAGATACCTGGACCTGTCTACTCATTGTCTCAAAAATGTGACAACGATGGACAAACCTAGATAGTATCTGCAAGGTATCGATTCTTGCGTGATTCGAATACGCAGACACCATCCTATACATTCCTCTTGTCGCAAGAAATCGCGTCGTACGATAACTTGGAACTCTAGCATCAAAGATTCCTAATTTCTTTGTGTTTTTCTTTATTTACTTTTTTATGGTGCCCTTTCGATTCTAGCCAACGCACTCCAACAATACCCGACACACACACACACATTTACAACATACACACACAACACACACAACATACACACATAACAGACACAACACACATAGCAAAGTGTATAGCATTTGAGTGACCGTCTCTTGAAATCGGCGTTAAGAAAGACGGGCAGTTACATTTGCTAAAAATAGCACGATGTCACGTGATTTGTTTTTAGTGTGTGTGTGTGGGGGGAGGGGGAAGGGGGAGGGAGGTGAGTGGCAATGCTCGTAAACATGTCAACCTGGTTTCCAGACATCGGATTCCCCATTGTGCATTGTGAATTTAACCCCCCTCCCACCCCCTACCACTATCACGTGCCCCCCCCCCCTCACCCCCTCCACTTTAAATATCGTGCCCGTAGAAATTCTTGCGTAACCAGTTTTCCTGTTCTGTAGCGACCAACGAAATGGTTGTCAAGTCCTCGCTTCGCTACGGCGTAGGTCATGGATAAAAAAAGAATAAGGGGATAGAACTCCGACTGAGTTATCGTCCTTGTAACGTGTCACTATTTGCACTATAATTTAGCCAAACCTGTTGTATTAATCCACTGGTATTGAGTAACCAGAGAGGGGGTTGTGTTGGTACACCCAGCCATATGGTTAAGTTTAGGGTTAAGAGAAGGGTAACTGTCGAGTTAGGGTTAATGTTAAGGTTTGCATACTATTGAGAAAGGTGTGGAAGTTAAATTATATAATTACAATATGGTTTAAAAAATGTGTGATAAATTGTATAAAAATTGTTACTAGAAGTGAATGTCTTATATAAAACACACAACAATTTACCAGATGCTAATCATAGAGATCTAAATTAAACATTACGTCAAGTTTGTCAGCAAATATGGCAAAGTCTTACGGGATGACATCCTTTTTGAAGATTTGATAGTCTATTGACGATTTCTTTCGGTCTGATGTTTGTAGTCTACGATGTGTTGGTCGCCTGCCTTCTTCCCCAGTTTCTTTAAACTTCCGATAAAGGCAAGTGTCATTTCAGCTAAGCCGCTAGAGCTACCCCGCCCCCCTCAACATTTCACCCCTTCCCTCCCCCAAAACCATCACCAGTTACTTCTTTTTTTTTTTTTTTTTTTTTATTTATTTACTTTCGATTGTTGAAAATATTGAAACAAAAATATCTGCCAATTAATTAAAGATGGTTAATTAGCCGAATGGGTGTGTAGGGGACGGACCCTTACTAAAGCATAGTCTTATTAGAAATAACAGACTGTTAAAAGTAATCACCCTTTCGAACCTCATGTTGACTCGGTGAAGGTGAAATAGATTCGCCTATTTCTCAATTTTAGAAGGGGACAATGCAGTCAGCCCTATGCCTACCCGCATTTACTTTCCTTAACGTGAGTCAGGTACCCATCGGTGCTGTCCTTATTCTTTGAATAAAAAAGTAATTATTGTAATAATTTTCCAGTTCGGTCCTAACTGCTCTTAATTCGCCTCCCATTTTGTTACTCTTACTGTGCGGTTGATTTAAAAAGTGCCCTCAACTCTTCAAATTTATTTAAAATTTTGAAAAAAAAAACACACATCATATTTCATTACTTTTATTTTTAAATTACTAGAGAAACGTAAATAACCTATACTATTTTTTTAAAATCGTTTTAAAAATAAAGAAAAAAATAAAAATTCAACAGTTATGGCCCTTTGAACGTTAAGTTACATTTCACACACGGGGATTCCCCTTTTTATAAACTGAACTGTTTTCTAATCAAACGGTGACTCTTTTACAGTTCTAGTATTAGTCTCTTTAACTCTTTTACGCCTAAATTCCATAAAGTATTAAATGTTAATTAATTAGACAGCTCATTTTAAATGATCGGGCTAAATATGAAAGGTCATGATAGCAATTACATCTTACATCTAATTGAACGGTAACTTAGACCGTGACCCTAAATGGCAAGTATCAGATGCAATGTGACTATCGTAGGGGTCTCTGTGTCTATTGCAGGGGTCTCTGGGACTATTGCAGGGGTCTCTGTGTCTATTGCAGGGGTCTCTGTGACTATTGCAGGGGTCTCTTTGACTATTGCAGGGGTCTCTGTGACCATTGCAGGGGTCTCTGTGACTATTGCAGGGGTCTCTGGGACTATTGCAGGGGTCTCTGTGACTATTGCAGGGGTCTCTTTGACTATTGCAGGGGTCTCTGTGACCATTGCAGGGGTCTCTGTGACTATTGCAGGGGTCTCTGGGACTATTGCAGGGGTCTCTGTGACTATAGCAGGGGTCTCTGGGACTATTACAGGGGTCTCTGTGACTATAGCAGGGGTCTCTGGGACTAATGCAGGGGTCTCTGGGACTATTCCAGGGGTCTCTGGGACTATTGCAAGGGTCTCTGGGACTATTGCAAGGGTCTCTGTGACTATTGCAGGGGTCGCTGTGACTATTGCAGGGGTCGCTGTGACTATTACAGGGGTCTTTATGACTATCGCAGGGGTCTCTGTAACTATTACAGGGGTCGCTGTGACTATTGCAAGGGTCTCTGTGACTATAGCAGGGGTCTCTGTGATTATTGCAGGGGTCTTTATGACTATCGCAGGGGTCTCTGTAACTATTACAGGGGTCGCTGTGACTATTGCAGGGGTCTCTGTGACTTTTGTAGACTTCCCTGCGACAATTTAAACGGACCTGTCACTATTGAAGGAGTCCATAAAAATTATTGATCTTATCTTGTAATATGGGGTCATTTGACTATGATAGTGCAATCCCTGCGATTGGTATATAGGTTGTCAGTGACTATCATTCAAAAGACTAATTACATCTTCTGGTAACTACATGATTCGGGCATCCGATCATCCAGTGCTTTATATCTGTTAATCACCTCGATAATTCATAACTTTTCTCACCCCACCCCAACCACAACCCCCACCACCACTCTCAAACGTCTAACCACAGAAAACAACGAAACTGCAACTATTACAAAACAACACGGAATTCCAGCATAAGCCTAAATTTACCCCCATATATGGCATCAACACTTCAAGTTTTATCGCTACACAACTCAATAAGAAAGAGCTTATGTTAGTATAAGAGTATACTATATTATATTAGCTGCCATGTTTACATCCAGTGTTTCTTCCAGACTTTTTTCTCCGGGGGGGGGGGGGGGCACTTGATATCTTCGGGGGGGGAAGGGTGTCAACATTTTTCGGGGGGGGGGGGGGGCGGACACTAGTCGGAGCCCCCCCGAAAAGATGCCTGGAAGAAACTCTGTTTACATCTACCAATACTTTACGTCTTTATTTAGAAAAAAAAGTATAAGCACTTTACTATTTATAAACATATTTTATAATTGGTACGCGACATTCAAAGTTAATATTAAAAGCTACAGTGGAGTTCTACCATTAATTTATTTGAATAAATAAAACGCAATAATATTTTGCCTTTTATAAACATCTTTGACATCCAAAGTCAATAATAAAAGTTACAAAGCTGGTGTTGTTTATTTCATGTCTATCGGAAGGCCTACGTGAGCACAAAAGATCTAACCATCGCATTTATACTGAGGCTGTAGACCCCTATAATCACAACATCACCGTACTGTTCATGATTTAAAAAAAAAAAAAAAACAACAACCAAGAATCAAGGTCAAGAGCCTGCCAACGAAGTCGCTATACCGAAACATTGTATGTGTTTTAATTCAGGCTTATAGAAATCCTGCTACGTATAAAGTCGAGTTTCATTTCTTTTTACAAGCTCCGCTTTTCAAGTGTAAAAAAATATTCAAGACCTACATAATCCACATGGGTAGGTTATAGAAATCGGAGATAGATAGTTCAAGTTATTCTGATCCCGGTTTTTTGTAAAATTTTTGACAAGATAATTTCATAGAACTTGGCGAAGTGTAAAGGTTAACTTAATAATAACATTCCATACTCGAATTTCATTCAGGTTTTTGCGCTGGAGGCTATGATTCATTCCTTTGTGTTGTGTTTTTTTTTTTGGGGGGGGGGGGTTCATTTTTGTGTGAGGGTGGTAGAGAGAGGGGTATGTGAAAGAATAGACTTGGAGGATTCCTTCATAGCAGGTTGCCCGCGTCATGAGTATCTAAAATTACTCATCTCAGATGGCGAAACGGTTCTCATACTAGGAGCTGTGGGCCCAAGAGGTTGTAGAGGTCGTAGTTCTGGGTAGCCGAAAAACTGTTGTTGTTTCTATGATTTGATCGGCTCCTTCGATAACAGGGCAGTAGTCGATGGTTTGACAAAAAAAGAGTAGAAATGTGAACAAGGAAATTATTTCAAACGTTGTCAAACAGTGCAGCGTCTTTAATACAAAAATTGGACTCTCACTTTCAATGTGGCTCATTCAAACTTCTAAAAAATAAAAAAAATTCTGATATATACGTTGACTCAGGATAGGCTTTTCAAGAACTATCTTGATAACACAGTACTTTCAAACAAAAACTATCTCAAACGTCCATGTTTCATGCATAGGTGAAAACGTAGACGTGGGCATGGGCATCGACGTGTTGGGGACGTAGACGTAGTAGAATTAGTAGACGTAGTGCACAAGAGACGTAGTAGACGTAGTAGAATTAATAGACATAGTAGACGTAGTAGGTTTAGTAGACGTAG
The DNA here is from genome assembly GCF_028476545.2 of Physella acuta. Lineage (NCBI taxonomy): Eukaryota > Metazoa > Mollusca > Gastropoda > Physidae > Physella > Physella acuta. The sequence continues at coordinate 178,011 of NW_026732200.1, read as the reverse complement.
TATACATAGTAGACGTAATAGAATTAGTAGACGTAGTAGAAGTAGTAGGCTTAGTCGAAGTAGATTACGTAGTAGGCTTAGTATACTTAGTAGACAATAGACGTAGTAGAATAATAATTAGTAGACGTAGCAGACACAGTAGACCTATTAGGCTTAGACACAGTAGACATAGACAACAACATAGACATAATATGGTTGAATGTATGTAATCTTGTGGAAATAAAACTGAAACTACTACACTGTTACTAGTATGTGATTATTTGTGTTGATTTTTCTCTTCTCCCATCTCCCCACCCTCCCTATAACCACAGCTTTACCCCCGGGGCGTACCTACAATCCAGCGACTTTGTAATTCTATCACATATTAACATATTAATTCGGCTGGAATAAGAAAACAAAAAAAAAATACAAACACCACAACCCCACCGCGATCGAAGTCTAAGAGATTTGTTATGGAAATTGTCATAATTCCAGACCGGCACGATTTCAAGACTAATTATTGAAGCAAATGTTGTAATACATTGTCTCCCTTCTGTCGAGTGGGGAATTGTTACCGAGTCTAGACTAGCGGTTCTCAAACTGTGCTGCTCCAAAATGTGTGGGTCTTTGCATTGTCTTCGCATGATGTTGTGGATAGACATTGTGTTTTATAGCTTGTGGGTTAATACCTCGACTTAAAAATCGGGGTCTCAGTAGGGTTCCAGATTATATGGGCTAATCCTTTGTCAAGACAGACGGTTCTCAAACTGTTCTAGACAGGGAGTTGCTCGTTTATACATATATATATATATATATATATATATATATATATATATATATATATATATTATATATATATGTATATATATATATATATATATATATATATATATATATATATATATATATATATATATATATATATAGTTATCACAAATGTGGGTCACTAATACTGTCAACAGTCTGACGTAAGACTTTATGAGTCAATGACTTATTACCTCATGTAGTCCAACCGCTCTAGAATATTTTTCTAAGTTTCTACCACAAAGCTTCAGTATGTAGTCATAAAGCAGTACATTAAAAAAAAACACGACACGTATAAAATACGAATTTAACAGCAAAATGCTTACTCAAGGCGTTGGTTTAGTGAAATATAATAAAAAATTTTTTTTTTTTTTTTTTTTTTTTTTTTTGTAAAAGCTGCGGCAGAAAATTCTGGAACCGCTGGTCTAGATCAGACTGTCCTAGACTTTGTAAATGATACCGTTTTAAAATGTACACCGGAATTAAATTTTTTTGTTGTTGTTGCGATAATGGCTTTAAAATCGATTTTGTGGTTTTTAGAAACTAGGCTTTAAATGTAAACAGTTTAACTAACCCTGATTTAAATGAGTTTTTATTTTATTAAAAACATAAGTTGTATTTAGATCTTCTAATGTTTTGTTCTTGTTATAAGATAATGTTGTGGTTTTATATTATAATTTATAGCTAGGGGGCGGGGGGTGGGAGAGGGGGGGGGGGTTTAGTGTAGGTCTACTGTGTGGCTCAGTGATTCTCAAATATTCAATCGGAAGTTTCCAAAAAATTCAATTCCAACTAAACGGACACGGTGATGGTAATAAAAGCGGTATATTCTAAGCAGCTTAGTTTTACTTGGTATTATGACTGCATGTGTGAGGGTGGGGGAGGGAGGGACATGTCCCTCAAACCGGGAGTCGTTCAAAAACCCTCTTGCCATTCGGATAGCCTTTTGCTACTATACAACAGGTGTGTACCCAGATCATGACAAAATGTTAGAACCACTGCTGTACTCAAAGTCTGCACGCACTAGGAAGAATATTCTGACATCCATTTTATAATTCTAGCCCTAAGGATGGTATCAAATATCAATGCTTTCCCAATATTTAAACGGGAATCTCGACTTTCAGAGGCGTAACGAGTCCTAATTTTGCAACCCAACCCATATATATATATATATATATATATATATATATATATATATATATATATATATATATATATATATATATATATACATATATACATATACATATACATATACATATACATATACATATACATATACATATACATATACATATACATATACATATACATATACATATACATATACATATACATATATTAGCACACACGTTGAAATCCAACAAACGAGTTTCCGTATGACCTTGGCGAAAGGGTTAAACTCCGTCACGTGACTTATTGACACGAGGTCGACAACCTGTTGTTGCCTACTCGACCACAAGAGTTATGGGCCCTTCTTATCAGCGGCCCTCAAGACGGTAACTAAAGCTCATTCGAATCTTTTCAAAATGTTAACATCATGACAAATTTTGGGGTTTTTCCGATATTATAAATAGTTTTCTTTTTATAAATAGAAATTACCGACACTTGTTGAGGAAATATTGTTGAATTGATATTTTAAAGAGAAAACTCACGAGGAATGGACTATGGTTCGTGTCATCTAAACAGAATTGTATTGAATTATTTCCATGGATTAGTGTAATTATAAAACTTTTACGAAATCGTTTCCAGGAAAGGGATGTAATCTGTTTTTAATGTATTGTATTGTATCACTAAAAACTAGAAATAATAAAAGCAATAATAAGCCAATCAGTGTTTATATATATATATATATATATATATATATATATATATATATATATATATATATATATATATATATATATATATCTTCACACGGGTATTTTAGCTTAAAAAAAGAGATCTATACTTTTTGCAATAATAACAACACAACACAGAAAGATAAAGATCAACTTCTAAGCGTCATCTTTCAGGCTTAATGTGAATAAACAATGTCGCTTTTATTGATTCAAAGGTTTCTATAAAAATACAACAGTTTGGATAATTTAGCTTCAGCTAAAACTGTGAGGAATAACGCAAAAGTTGCGTGCCTTTATTTTTGTTTCTATAATATAACGTTAGCTGTAGTCAAAAGTGTTGCATTATTCATCTGTTGAAGAAATTTATTTACTTCATTCGTTATTTCTTAAGATGCTCTGGGAATGTAATCTTAATTATTTATGTTTTTATTTTTCTATTCAAAACATTAAAATAAGTTTATAGGGTAAAAATCCACACATCTATCTATAAATATAATTCTCTTCTTGGAGACGTTAGAAAACACCAAGCTGTAAGCGCTCCTAGCAGCCCCCTCTCTCCCTCTCTAGGCATATCGCTATCACCCCCACACGGTCTGGTGAGCTGTGGTTCACGTTAAATGTTTACAATCGTAGAGCCGGGTTTAGTGATGGCTATTAAGGGCATATAATTCAGTTTGAAACGATTTTAAACTTAGGGGAGGTAACTAAGAGGAGGCTGCTTTCACGGAGGGGGGGGGGGGGGGGTGAGGTAGGGGTTGGGGAAAGGAGAGTTTTAGTGTTTTAAAGCAAATATTTTCAGTGGCAGCATTGGTAGGGTCGAATTCACAAATTATGAATTACTGAAAAGTTGAAAATAAAACAACTAAATAGCGGCGTATGATACGCCGCGGGTCGACTTGTGTTTAGAAATTTCGGATTTTTATTTTTTATTTTATTTTTCTCCATAGCCCCTTCGATCCGACAACAAACACCAGCTTAGTTCAACATTGAAATAGATTTTTCTGCCACTCACGCCTATATCGTGCAGGATACGTCAAGCGCGTACCTCCTAGAAAGCGCATCAAAAATCTCAAGACAGTCTGGATTGGACAGACCGGCAGGAATACATGAGGGGGGGGGGGGGGGGTCGTGGGGAGGGGGGGGGGGGATTTGTTTAGTGCAAAGAAGAGACTGCGCTATACTTTTCTATTGGCTGATATATGACACAAAGTCGTAAATTATAGCCAGTTTCGTGACCTCTTTTACTTTTTGGGACAAAATGTGCTGTTCTAAAACTTATATTGGCAATATATAAAAATGGTTAATAGCTTATTTAAAGAAAAATGCTGAACGTCTGAATCCGGTCTGAATACACCACCAGAGCTACAAGCTGTTTTATATAGAGACCTAAGCTTTATCCGATGCATGTTCATCTTATATTATTCAACACAAATACACATTCTCATGTTCACATAAATACACATACATACGTGTGCACACACACACACACACACACACACACATATATATATATATATATGTGTGTGTGTTTGCGTGTGTATGTGTGTGTGTGCGCGTACGTGCATCCGAAGTACTAGGTACCAGCAGAAGTAAGGATTTAATGTTTTCCCACAACCCTGAGCGATCACACATTATATTATCAGCCGACCTTGACCTTGATCGCTTAACAATTTCACGTGAGTGGATTCAGGTGAGGTTGGGGCACAAAAAGAAGGCTCTCCCCCCACACCCCCTCACCCCCTGCCCGTTATCAGGTGTGTAGGCGTGATAAAGTACCTTTGATCATGATGTGTTCTTGATCTCCATTTAAGCACACGTTTCTCTGTTCAATACCTGTATTTTATACGAAGCCTTTTTTACTTTCTCGTATATACGAAGTATAGAGAAAGTATTGTAATCGTGCACAAAAATCACTTGAAATTTTAACATCTTTCACCGTATTACACCTCAGTCCTTCATCACATCCGAAGTTTAGAGGACTTATTTTAATCGGGCAAAAATTATCAATCCAGATTTATCAAAACTAAGAGGTTTTATGCGTAATCCAGTCTGAAAAACTGGGCTTTGCAATTATGTCCGTATGTCTGTGTGTCTGTGTGTGTGTGTGTCCGTGTGTAAACACGATAACTTGAGTACCGTTACAGCTAGGTTGATGAAATTTCATATATAAGTATTTTATCAAAATCGTAGATCCGTATCAACTTTTGAGCGATTTCCAATAACCGGAAGTGGTACTTTTTCTACTTTGAATTTTTCAAAAGCCTATAACTTGAGTACTATTTCAGATAGATAAATGAAATTCCACAAGTAAGTATAAGATCTAATTCTCTACCTTATGTTAAATTTTGAGTAGCTTCCGTTGACCGGAAGTAGTAATTTACGCGACTTCCGATTTCTCAAAAAACTAATGTAAATTTATTAAGTACTAATACTATTGCGCACTATTATACACACCTTTATTAGGCGTTCGCTTGGTGCGCAATTGTTTTTTACTGAGATTCTATTCTATTTTTAAAAGTTTAAGTATTTAAAATGGATTAAAAATCATAACTATATCCCCAGTTACCATCCCCTGTTGTTTTATATAAGAATATTCGAGAAAGTTTAGGGGAGATCACTACCGGTTTATTTACTTCATTTTTAGTTGCTGTTTTATTTTATACATTGTACTTTCAAACTTAGGTAAATTGAAAGAACTAAATTCACGTTTAACCACCTTTATTGATGTATATGTTCATGATAGAGTTGAAGGATTTGGATAGTGTTTTCTTTTTGTTTGTTTTTGCACATGAGAAATGATTTAAAGCTAGGGAGCTCTATTTGGAGGAGGAAGGGGTGAGGATGGGGGTGGTAATGACCCCCCCCAGAGCATGTCCACTACTCCCCCCTCGACTCGCCTCGGTTTAGCTGTATTATTTAAATTCTCGTGAAAAACATGTTTCGTACATTAAAATGCTAGAACTTCCGGTTCCATGGATCATGGAGGGCAGATTGTAATCTGCCATCTGCCCTGGTGGAATGATGGACCTAGTGGTGTACGGGCAGAGCTGTTGGCTGGATATGACTGGATCTACATGGGTCTTGAGGATTTTATATATATATATATATATATATATATATATATATATATATGTGTGTGTGTGTATATTCGTGTGTGTATGTATGTATTATGGGCACATTATTTTGATATTTGAAAGGTGTATACAGGGGTGTTTTAGGGACACAATCGGGGAGTTATAAGGTGTATATAGGGGTGTCCTAAAGCCATTCGAGTGAGCTAAACGGTGTACATGAGTGTATTGTACGCACTTATAACTATAACTGGAGGTAAATTATACATATAAGGATGTATTAAAAACTGATGATACTTAATGATGTACTTAGCAATTGTTTTTGTGTTATACAAGAGTTAAGCGGAGTATATGATAAACACAGACAGTATAGAGTAGGACGTGGGTGGGATCAAAGCTTAATAAATGCTACGATTACTAATCATTACTTTTTAAGACACCGACTCTGGAAACTAAACACAACTGCCACTATAGCCCTGTATTATCGAATACGTTAACATTTAAACGTATTTGTTTTTACGCAACAGATACCTAATTCTAAGTAGCCTGTGTAGGGTATTTTTGTTTTTTCGCCACAGATGATGAGTGCTTTAGTAGGCCTATATAGAATGTTTTTTTCTTTCTTTTTTTTTTTTTTTTTTACTTTACGCTACAGGTAGTTGACATTGCAGAAAAAAGAAATAGACAGTGTGTTAGTTACTCCCCATTAAAAGTAAAAACTAGGAAAAGGGATGCTACCTGAAAAAAAGTTTGAGTTTATTTTAAATGTTAAGAGTATTGAAATACATATGAATACAATGTATTTAAAACATGTAAAAAAAATGTCTATTTATATAGTTTCCAAAAAAATTCTAACCTGTTTTTATACACTTTTATTAATTTAAAAATTTTTTTTATTGATATTATTAAAGCAATAGATGAATTAAATCATGAATCAGTACCAGTTTAAGGATTCACTTTCATTTATGCTTTTAACCATTTGCATGTTTGGCCACAAATTCAATTTTATGTTTCTTGCGTTTGATTACTTGACGACATAGGTAAAACAAAAACAGAAATTGTACGACTGACGTAAAACATAGAGCATTCGGGATTTTTTTTGCTTATATAGAAAATGAGCACCAAGTGTTTGAGAAATTAAGCACGTATAGATCTACTAGAGAATACATGGCGCACAAACTTGTCAAAGTAAATGTAAGCTTTATTTCACTGTATTGTTCAGGGTTCAGTAGATTTTTTGTTAGCTAAACGACGGATTTGCAATAGTACAACAGTATGTCTATGAAGTTGGTTTAATAGATCTATGAGACCATGTTAAAACTATTACTTTATAATGATTTGTTGTCGAGTCGAGAAACAAATCACATTTTACATTTAGCATAATTTGTATTTATGCTGAACTAGATTCTCTATTCTGCACAATATATAATGCTCTACAGTAAAAATTGTCGTTGCACACATTTTTACAACAATGTCCACAAATGAGTTGATTGGATTAGCATTAAATCCCAGAGAAAATGTATTAATATACATCAAAGTCATAGACTTAAAATTAAGGGTGTGCACTAGTGCTTAGAACGGTATGAAAATAAACAGAAATGTATAATATTATATTATACAGTAAAAAAAGATTTAACAACTTTATAATTCTTATTTATCGATATAGATTACATAATTGTTATCGATATCGATTACAAAATTGTTTTAAACTAGACTCCTTATATTGTCCCGTTTGTGCCTAAGACACATGGGCCATATGGGGTGAAGTTTATCTAAGGGATGGTGTGTACGATGCCTTGACGACTAGATGCTCCTGTCCTTTAGTAGACCTATGTAGATTTTTTTTGTTTTACTTTACTCTACAGGTAGGTAAACCTAAGTTTCATATCCGCTGACCCAGGTTGAATCTTCGTGACCTCTACTCACTGAAATCAGAGCTCAATGTATTTTATGTCTACATAGCTTTTTTTTTTCCAACGATAAAATATTAAAATATAATTCTCTTACCCCCCCCCCCTTACCCTCCCACCTACCGTGTATCCTATAAATATAAAAACAAAGAGAAAAAACCCACAAAATATTAGTTGCTCTTATTTTATGTTCGTATATGTCCCGTTGCTCCTAACCCCACCTTCATCCCCCCCCCCCCCCCAGATATAAATAATCAGTAGACGATGAAGCATGTTAAACCTATCTGAATTATTTTTAACAACTTTTTTTTCCCGGTAAAATAACCCTAGTAATAGATTTATAGTCTCCTCGGTCCCTATCCCACTAAATGTGGTACCAATAATGGCGGTGGTGCCAGAAGTTAAAAAACAAGATGATATGCCAGGGCAGGTAACCAACAGGAAGAGATATTAACGCCCCTGATTAGTTTAACTTGGCTATGAATACGGGAAGACTATCTTCTTGCTTGATAAGGGGAGAGATTGGGGGGATTGGGGAGGGGAGGGGGGATACAGCAAGGGTGTTTGATTAGAAATCGTTAGGGATGTTGGGTGGGTACAAATATATAAAAAATTCATGAGATGTGTGTGTGTGGATTTTGTGTGTTTGTACGGGAAGATGGCGTTAGGGGATGTAGTCGGTGCTGTTTTAATGTGTTGATCTTTTGAATGAACATGTGTATTTCGAAGAGTGTGTTGTTGTTTTTTTTTTTTTTGGTTTGTGAAAATTTGGTTGCAGGTGTGAGTTATGTTTTCGTGTTGAGTTGTGTTGTGAATGAGTGATTTTGTTTGAACTTTTAGCAGTGTTTTTTTTTAATTAAGGTTTATAATTTGGTAATCGTGTGGTTGGGATGTGAGCACCATGGATGTGTTGCTGTAGTTGATGCCGCGGATTGGTGCGATGTGGGTGTGCGTCATAGTATGCGCGTGCAACTAGGCGTATATACCACTAGCGAGCGTGTGTGTGTTTGTGTATACAGACACTTGTGTGTCTATTGTAAATGCGTGTGTGCTTGTGTTTATATTTATAGATGTAAGTGCATTTATGTTCAGTCTAAAAATGGAACTTTCCCATCACTAAAGCATGTGAAACTGCACCTAACAGAAGACCCCTAAGAAATATAAAAAGCGATTAAAAGGTCATTATATATATATATATATATATATATATATATATATATATATATATATATATATATATATATATATATACATCGATATATATATATATATATATATATATATATATATATATATATATATATATATATATATATATGTATATATATATATATATATATATATATATATATACATCGATATATATATATATATACATCGATATATATATATATCGATATATATATATATATATATATATATATATATATATATATATATATATATATATATATATATACATCGAGATATATATATATATATACATCGATATATATATATATATATATATATATATATATATATATATATATATATATATATGTATATATATATCGATATATATATATATATATATATATATATATATATATATATACATCGAGATATATATATATATACATCGATATATATATATATATATATATATATATATATATATATATATATATATATATATATATATATATATATATATATATATATATATATGTATATATATATCGATATATATATATATATATATATATATATATATATATATATATATATATATATATATATATACATCGAGATATTTCAGTAAAAGCAGTGCCTCTTGATGACCACCAGAGACCCGGACACCCTGAAGTATATTAAGTTTGACAGTCCGGGGAACAAAGGAAATACCCCAAAGATACCCCGAGAAACTAAAGCAAAGCGTGGAAACAAATTATCCCCCTGGAATGCTACTAAATTATCTCCCCCTGGGGTAGACAACAGTAAGCTTTCTATTTGTTTCAGCGACACGAGTGTTCCTCCCCTGACGTGGTCAGACAAACAGCGATACAAACCTTGACAAACCTCGGGCTGATAAGTCTCGGAGAGCTGACTCAGCGATCATACACTTATGAAAATATTCCGCATGGGGTCGAAGGTCACGGGACGAAATATTTCTTGGAATGTCGCAAAAACGTGAAACTCTTGAATAAACATCTCGATATAAATGTACTTCTTAATTTATTTTCTTACGTGAAAGTTAATATACTAATAATATGTTGAGAGTTGTACCACAGATAAAGCAGAATGCATCTATTTTTTGTGATCACGGTATTAACGCTATAGAGGGATAGTGTGGTCAGTCTGTTCAAGGTCTGAATCAAGTACCCATCGACTCAAGTACGTTCTATATACACTGGGATCCGAACTCGAGACTTTCCAACGATCGAACAAGCCATACTATAGACACGAGCACCAACAGTGCAATAAAAAACATACAGATTTCTAATTATAAAAAAAAAGAATCTAATACAAAATACAATTCAAACCTCAAATTAAACTAGTATTGGACTTGTACTTTCAACTATGTGCAACAATAATTGAATGTAAAAACATATTAAAGAAAACATGTTTTCTCCATAACTAAAAAGTTCGTTTTGTTAAACTAAACTAAACAAGAGTTACAAAATATATCTGAATTAGAGTGTTAAACAGAATTTATTGAATCTATTTATTTTAGTTGTTTTTTTTTAAAGCATGCAACTGAATACAAATTTTAGATTGATACAAATTAAGCAGAAAACACTAAACTGTCTACTGAAAAAATTATTTAGATAATTGACTACTAACCAAGAAAAACTGTCACTGGATTATGTGCCAGTACATCCCCCCCCCCTCCTTTTATCCCCAATACTAGCAGTTCTAGAACCGTGATAGGATATTAAAGTAACATGTACGATTTATCTTGTGGGTCGTCTGCCGGACTGACGCAGACGGCGGGCTCAAGTCTGCTGGTCAGCAAATGGATTAGTGGCCGGACGATACATTACCGGCCGTCCAGTGCCATCCAGGGGAATCAATACAGATTGGAATCAAACCGTTTTAGAGCTTGTTCTTGGTGATTTAATGGCGATCTTTTAATATGATTCAAGCGAATTTCAACATTTTGGGTTGTTTTTAAAATGTGTCGATTCCATTTTTTTAAATAAAATAATAATACAAAATAAAACAAATCGCTTATTATAAAACATCTTGCTATGAAGATACGGTCTTCTTATAATAACATGGAATGAAACAACTCAGCTGTTCTTTTTATCTTATGTGTATCCAACTTGTGCTGTGTACTTATTAGATTGGGTTGGCGATACATTTTTTTCGTGGGTAAGGGAGGGGGGGGGGGGCGGAGCAACCACCCAATGACTTGATGATCCAGGAACTGAATTCGTTTATTCACTTATCCTTCACTTGTTCGACACCACACATCCTAATTAATTTTCACCTGATCCAAATACAGACCACATCACAAATAAAAATAAACAATCATAACTCCTAATTATTTTTATCGTACTGTTTCGACGTACTTAGTACCCCTCCCTTTTTCCATATCCCCCCCCCCTCGCCCAGCGATCTGTATACACCTGCTGATTCATTGCACAACTGTTGTCCTGACTCTTGGACACATCGAACGGTCAAGGCCACACAAAGGATGAGTCACGCGTACATCGTGCCAAACATTGTCGCATTAAATGCATGATATCAACTTTTGTTCTAAAATCCTGGGGGGTGGGGGGGGGCATCGTATTCTGGGACACACACAGATACATCGGCTTGTTTTAACAATTTCAATAACAAGTACGCAACAGTGTGACCTCGAATTAAAATAAAATAAAAATATTTAAAAAGAAAATATGGTAAGGCTAATTTAGGAAAATTTATGGATATGGCTCTTTCTTTCTCTCTCTCTTCCTCTCTCTCCTTCTCTTTTTTTCTCTATATATCTCTCTCTCTTTCTCTATCACTCTCTCTCTCTCTTTCTCTCTTTATCTATCTCTCTCTTCCTCTCTTTCTCTCTTTTTCTCTCTCTTTCTCTCTCTCTCTTTTTTTCTTTCTCTCTTTCTCTCTCTCTCTTTCTCTTTCTTTCTCTCTCTCTCTTTCTTTCTCTCTCATTCTCTATCTTTCCCTCTCAGACTGTGTATCAAGGCGGTAAAGAGAGTAAACGTAAAGGCTGGATGCGAGGTAGAGGCAGTAGAGTGATCAACTTCCGGTTTACCTGACACTACTGTATCTGGTCTGTTCAGGTGTGTTGTGTTTGTGGGGGAATGAGTGTGGGTTTGTGTGTGCGTGCATGTGTGAGTCTGAATACGTGAGTGTGTGTGAGTACGTGTGTGTTAGTGTCAGTGTTTGTATGTATGTGTGTATGAATCTGTGAGTGTATGTGTGCGTGTGTCTGTGTATATGCGTGTGTGCATTGTGCATGTGTGTGTCTGTGTATATGTGTGAGTGCGTGTGTACGTATGTGTGTGTGTGTCTGTGTCCTCGTGTGTACCCTAAAAATAAATGCCTCTTTAAATTCCAGCAGTTAATTTTATGTACTAAGATGATCCTTCACAAAACTGACCTTAACATTCGACCTACAATTACTCATTGGCAACCAAACTTGGACGTGCTTAACATGAGTCTAAAACACGTTCATAAAACAAAACTCTATAACTATCATCCCTCTACCCTACCACCCCCCTCTCCCCCACACTATCCTCGATCTATAAAGCATCACCCGACTTAATCACTTACCCATAAAGCCTACAGTCACAACTATTTATATCGCGTGAGTACTCAAAGTTGTCCTTCTGCGTTCCGTGCATACGAAATTTCAAATTAATAATTCGGTCTGCGTAATTATGTGGATATATATTGTTGCACTAACCGACATATACATGTGCTGCAGTTTATTGTATCAGTTATGTCCTTTACTTTGGCTCACTTTGGCTCACTGTGTCCTTCGGGGGATTAATTAGTTTTAGGGTGTTTTACTGTACTCTACTGAAACACAACTGTTGCTCGGTGCACACAATCTGTGTTTACTTTAATGCACTCAGGGCATTGGGGATGTAGACTGGCAGAGTTTCTTCCAGGCATCTCTTCGGGGAGGGGGTGGAGGGGGATTTAATTTATATACAAAATATAAATTTTAACCAGTGTTCTCTGCCCCCACCCCCATTTTAAATCCCCAGCCCCACCCACCACCCCCCACTCAGACACACACACATCCTGTAACCGGAAATCGTTCAAAAATTGACAGAAACATACAAAAAGAATTAAATACTTATATATTTCGTCCTGTAATGTATCTACAACTATCAAGTTTAATCGATTAAGGGAGGATAATTTGATTAAGTTATTAATAATTGTGATCGTAAAAAACACACTGTAAGCAAACCCAAACGAACGACTAATACATTTCAAACGCCGATATTGGGATCCTGAAATAACTCCCTGACGGAATTCCTAAAGGATTTGTAAAAAAAAAATAATAGCTCAAACGCTAGATGCTGACGTTGCAAATAAATGAAATAATCGACGGACAGCGAGATGTCTTTTGAGTTAAAAAATTTCTGGAAAGAAAAAAAAACAACTAGAATACAAAAAAATATGTCTAACAATTATTTGCTGAATTGGATTGTATTTGTAAAAATAATCGTCCATTTTGTAGTCACAATGTATATAATTATATATATATATATATATATATATATATATATATATATATATATATATATATACATATATATATATATATATGTATATGTATGTATATGTATGTATGTATATATATATATATATATATATATATATATATATATATATATATATATATATATATATATATATATATATATATATATATATATATATATATATATATATATATATATATATATATATATATATATATATATATATATATATATATATATATATATATATATATATATATATATATATATATATAAGTATGTATATATATATATATGTATATATGTATATATATATTTACATATATGTATATACATATGTATGTATATACATATATATGTATGTATCGAGTGATAAAAGTAATTCCAGTGACGGGGGTAACACTTGACCATTCTATGACCACTCTGAGTGACCACTCTATTCTATTATCGACTCGGCTTCTCGAAGAACCAGGGCCCATTTTGCCCTGTATGCCAAAATCATCCGAATGTCTTTACCGTCTCCGAATCTTAAACACCTCCATCTTACACCTCACCCCTCCCCTCCCGTCTCCATCAATCCTCCCGCCTTGACCACCCCTCTTTTCATTATCTTGACCACTTGAGCCATTCTGACACCCGCTGGACGATCGAGTTTACTCCCCCCCCCTTTTTTTCCTAGGGTACCGTCCACTACTTGATATGAGAGCGGTTGTGGGGAGAGTGGGGGGGGGGGGGCACGTCCACTACTTGATATGAGAGGGGGGGATCACATCCACTACATGTGGGTATCCCGGAGAAGAGTGAAGCTCTTAGCCCGTCTACTTCACCCCCCCCCCCCTCCTCTCTCGACCTGCAACATCACTCTCATTCATACCACTCCCCTCTTAACCTTTCATTGACTCCCCCCATCATCCAACATTGTACCAACACTCCACGCATTCACATACCCACGCATACATGTACTTTTCTGTCTATCCATTTACCTATACATACATTTATCTATCATTTATCAATGATATATCCACCGAAACGTGTATCCATATTTTCATCTATCCAATAATGTACCTTTCCATTTCTCCGTCTTTTCATCTATCCATTTATCCATGAATCCATCTGTAGCAGTGTATCTATCCATTTATCCATCTTCAATATTTCCTAATACTTATTTTTCCATCTATTCATTAATCCCTCATTCATCTATTTATCTTTTCACATTTAAACCTATCCATTGACCGAGATATCCAGGTATCCACCCATCCACCTATGACTAATCCACTTATCCATTAATATATGTATCCACCTGTCCACCTAAGACATACCCACTTTTCCATGCATCCACGTATCTACCCATCAACATACCACTAATCCATTCCCATTACTCCAGGTATTCACCCAACCATCTATCACTAATCTACTTATCCATTAATCCACGTATTTATCCATTAATCCACGTATCCACCTGTCCAAGACACTTTTACATGAATCCAGGTATCCATCCATCCACATATCACTAATCAACGTATGCATTAATCTAGGTATTTTCTCATCACAAATCCACTTATCCATGAATCCACCCATCCACCCACCCATCATCCAGCCTAATACAAGTTGACACGACCAGGTTCCTGTGTGTGAGATCGAGAACAACGCACCTGAAAGGTCAGCGTGATACCAATCTGTAACCCACCTGAGTTCCAGCCCTCCTGAATGTCATACCCGTGTCAAACGTGAGCCGCCAGGTGGGTATGTTGACCAGAGGTCAGAACAATACATCGCACGTGTATTGGGTGAGTATCAGCCAGAACAATACATCGCACGTGTATTGGGTGAGTATCAGCTAGAACAATACATCGCACGTGTATTGGGTGAGTATCAGCTAGAACAATACATCGCACGTGTATTGGGTGAGTATCAGCCAGAACAATACATCGCACGTGTATTGGGTGAGTATCAGCCAGAACAATACATCGCACGTGTATTGGGTGAGTATCAGCCAGAACAATACATCGCACGTGTATTGGGTGAGTATCAGCCAGAACAATACATCGCACGTGTATTGGGTGAGTATCAGCCAGAACAATACATCGCACGTGTATTGGGTGAGTATCAGCCAGAACAATACATCGCACGTGTATTGGGTGAGTATCAGCCAGAACAATACATCGCACGTGTATTGGGTGAGTATCAGCCAGAACAATACATCGCACGTGTATTGGGTGAGTATCAGCCAGAACAATACATCGCACGTGTATTGGGTGAGTATCAGCCAGAACAATACATCGCACGTGTATTGGGTGAGTATCAGCCAGAACAATACATCGCACGTGTATTGGGTGAGTATCAGCCAGAACAATACATCGCACGTGTATTGGGTGAGTATTGGTCAGAACAATACATCGCACGTGTATTGGGTGAGTATTGGTCAGAACAATACATCGCACGTGTATTGGGTGAGTATTGGTCAGAACAATACATCGCACGTGTATTGGGTGAGTATTGGTCAGAACAATACATCGCACGTGCATTGGGTGAGTATCGGCCAGTGAGTGCGAATGGGGCGACTTATGAACCAAAAGACGTTTTAGACAATCTTATATTTCACTTATTCAAATAGCTGCAGCCACACTTCTCCATTGGACTTTGTTTTTGAGCGGCTCGTCTCTTTATTTACGCCCATGTAAGCCCGGCTGCCCTTGCCTCATCTTCTATTGTCCTTCTCCAGGGTTTTTCCTTCCCATTCTTCTTCTTCACTTATATTTGGATTGTTTGTTTTTTTTTTGTTTTTTTTAGTTCCTTTTCTCATCTCGCCCACCTAATATACATGTCGTTTTTATGTGGTATATTAATAAAATATATACAAATAAATTGTGCTCAGTTTCATCAGCACGGATGATTTTTTAAAAATTATTTTTTATACTTATACACTGAGTCTAGATTTTGTTGTGGTGATCGTATGTCATCTTGATGTTAATTTAAAAAAAAAATCATTAACCTTTTTTAATTTAATCTTTTTTAACTAATACAAACCCAAATTAACTTTTCTGTACTGAGTGTTTACAATGTTTAAATTTGTAATAATCTACAACACGTGTTTATAAATACGCCTTGATATTTTTCTGTAATCAAAATATAACATCAACTTTTTAAATTAATACAAACCAAAATTAACTTTTCTGTACCGAGTGTTTACAATGTTCGAATTTGTAAAAATTTACAACAATGTGTTAGTAAATACGCCTTGATCTTTTTATGTAATCAAAATATAACATCAAGTTCGTGCGTATTCGATTGCAAGTTCAATAGGCTGATAACATCTCTTCGACTAGGGTTAACGACCGAACTGAACAAAAATATCAATAATTGAGTAATAAAACAACATATCAGTTTTTGTTTAACTGTCCACATGGTTGGGTGAAAAGTTGAACTAAATATGTTTAACATTAGTCTAGCTTTACGCAACTATTGGTTTTAAAATATGAGTCGTTTGACTCAACTATTTGTTTCACATACTTACTCGTTTAACTCAACTATAAGTTTACAATACTGTCTAGTTGAACTCAACTATAAGTTTACAATACTGTCTAGTTGAACTCAACTATAAGTTTACAATACTGTCTAGTTGAACTTAACAGTATGTTTAACATACTGACTAATTTAAATCATCACTATGTTTAACATTAGGACTAGTTTAACTTTACTGTAAATTGTTGGTATGGCAATACTGACTTGTATTCACTACATCTGCTATACCAATCTGACCTGTATACACGAAAACAGATTGGTTATATTAACATGTTTTTAATTACCCCATGAGTCATTCAGTTTTTAACCATGATTGTATAGCATGTGTGTATGCTTGGCCATCAATTTATCTTTTCTTATCTGACTCCTATCTATAGTGTTTTGCCATCAATTTATCTTTGCTTATCTGACTCCTATCTATAGTGTTTTGCCATCAATTTATCTTTGCTTATCTGACTCCTATCTATAGTGTTTTGCCATCAATTTATCTTTGCTTATCTGACTCCTATCTATAGTGTTTTGCCATCAATTTATCTTTGCTTATCTGACTCCTATCTATAGTGTTTTGCCATCAATTTATCTTTGCTTATCTGACTCCTATCTATAGTGTTTTGCCATCAATTTATCTTTGCTTATCTGACTCCTATCTATAGTGTTTTGCCACCCGTTGTGGATGAGGAGAGATCACGACCACACTGTTATGGGAGTCACTAACTGATTATATGGGGGTCATCACTTAATGTATATGGGGTCACCACCTAATGTACATAGGGGTTGCTACCTAATGTATATGGGGCGGTCACTACCTGATGTATATGGGGGTCACCACTTAATGTAAATGGGTTCAACACTTAATGTGTATAGGGTCATCACTTAATGTATATAGAGGTCACTACATAATGTATATGGAGTTCACCACATAATGTATATAAGGGTCACTACCTGATGTATATGGGGTCACCACCTAATGCATATAGGGGTCAATACCTAATAGGTAGGGGGTTACTGCCTAATACAGATATTGAATCACCACCTAATGTATATGGGGTCACCACTAAATGCATATGGGGGATCACTACCTAATGTATCAGGGTAATCACCACCAACCTTGTATGTTGTAGATCACCACCAACTGTATATATATATATGAAGGTGACACATCACCACAACATTGTGAATGTGAAGCTCACCACATACTGTGAATGGGGAGATCACCACCTACTATAGCTACAGGTATCACCACCTCCTGTAGATAGAGGTATCACCACCTATCATGCGATTTGATTTCCTGCCTGCATGAAATACGCCACCTCCGCACGTGTAGAGTTTAGCTCTGTATGGTTACCTTATCATAAGAGGTACCTGTAAACGTCTGTTTGACCGGGAACTCCAGAGGTAAAATATGAAGACACCCCCTCTCCAACCCCCCCCCCCCCCCCACACACACACACTCCCACTCCAGGTGATACCCAGATAAGAAGTTTAACTTGGGAGATAAAGCTTTAGAGTTCAGTCCCCTTTTACCTGAATATATAGGGAGAAGAAGGGAGTGGGGGGGGGGGGGGTGCATGTCGTAGTTCAACCCAACCCGCCTACCTGAGTATGCATGTGTGGTTGATAGGATGAGGGGGGAGGGGATACAAATCACTGTCAGTTCAACTTGCGAGGTGGATGGGGGGGGGGGGAGGGTTAAAGATCTACCATCAGATATCAACCTTTCCGTCTATGTATAGAGGGGTGATTCAAATTGTGATTGGCTATTTCACGTTGTAATCAAATATCTTGACATCACGTGGTTCCCATCGACTAGTTTTCTATTTATAGCTAGAATTCAGTTGTCAAACATGTCTCCAAAGTATACATGGACACTATGCAAATGATAATAAAAACATCTTTTCTAATACAGTTACTATGCCAATAAAATTATGTTAATTATGTATCTTATAAATTATATAAAATAGAATGTTGTATAAAATGTTTTATGACAGTAACAACATGTGTTCCATCTGCATACGTGCTGATTACCTACCCTAGTGATTGTTTGTGTGTTAGAGTTCTAGAGAGAATGACGTCCCCTTTATAGTTCGTAAACGGATGGGCATGGTGCTGACCACACTATCCCTTCATACACCGAGGTCACAGAAACAGGAGAACTCTACATCACCTGCCCCAGGGGCCGTCTGGTTCGAAAAAGAAGGGTACGTGAACTACAAAATAGTCATGTATAAAAGCTAACCTACTAGATAGACTAACATAGTGGCTTAGCAAGGAGTGTCTCAAAACCTAACTCCCCTTCCCCCCCCCCCCCCCCCCACCCCCCACGCCTACGCCACTTGACTAAGATACCATTGTTCACAATGCACCACTGTGAACACATAGTCTTGAAAAGATAATCATATTAGATACTCTATTATACTGTTCATTAGGTACACCAACATAGTCTTGAAAAGATACTTCAAGATAATCGTATTAGATACTCTATGATACTGTTCATTAGATACACCAACATAGTCTAGATAAGATACTTCAAGATAATCGTATTAGATACTCTATGATAGTGTTCATAGAACACACCAACATAGTCTTGATAAGATACTTCAAAGTAATCATATTAGATACTCATACTGTTCATAAAGATACACATAGGGCCTACATAGTCTTGTAAATATACTACAATATTATATTGTATTCGATGTATAACAACTAACATAAAATGCAATATATAATCCTGTAAGGGTGCACAATATTACATTTTTTCCTGCGTAAATGTAATTTTATTTATATTCGGAGGAAGTTTATGTGCTATTCAAAGTTTACGATAGTTAGTCAACATGTTACATATTTATTGTAAGAGAAATTCAAAACTCCAAATGTTACATACATGACAATACAATTGTTACATACGGTCGGAAATTGTTATGAATACGACACAAACTTTCTGGATCACGTAGCTTCATGTATGTGTGTAAAATGGTGTCGGAGTTAACCCACTGCCCAAAGTTAGTTATAGGACATTGCGGCTTAGATCATTTGGTTTTATAATCCGTTTCTTTATCATTGTGTTATGTAGAAGACAAGATTACATCTAAGGGGAAAAGGCTAGTGTGCAACTTGTATTTTGTGTGCGCGGTGTTCTAAAAGTCTTATACAAGAATATATGTATTTAACAAAATGACTGCGCGGCAGGTTCAAAACTACTGCGCGGCCGCGCACCCGCGCAGGTTAGAGGGAACTGGTAGAAGGCAAGATTGTTTTATGGCAATAACGAGAGATCGATCTTCGAATATGTAACGTAAACAAGTTCCTCGTTAGAACTGGCGATCCTGGGCAGGTGAAGTAGAGTTCATATATGTCTTGACTTAGGCACATGCAAGGATAATGTAGTCAACACTATGCACAGGCACCTACACTCTCACAAAGTTAAGTAAGGTACCTGTCCTAGGAGGATTCATGGACGTGCTACATTTGTAAGACTTAACCAAGATCTGAACTCGGGACGTTCGGGCTAGCAGCCAAGTGTTCTACCATCCGACCACGCCGTCCCACCTTGAATATGTAGCAAGATCATTTTATTACGAGTAGAAATGATCGTTTCCTATAACACGGAATGAGATCGTTTTTTTTTTTTACAACAGCAATATCATTTCCTTGAACACTTCGTAAGATAACTGTTTTACATTTAGCCAATTGTATCATGCTCTGTAAGATAATTGCATTACATTTAGCCAAGATTATCATGCTCTGTAAGATAACTGTATTACATTTAGCCAATATTGTCATGCTCTGTAAGATAATTGTATTACATTTAGCCAATACTATCATGCTCTGTAAGATAACTGTATTACATTTAGCCAATATTGTCATGCTCTGTTAGATAATTGTATTACATTTAGCCAATAGTATCATGCTCTGTAAGTTAACTGTATTACGTTTAGCCAATAGTATCATGCTCTGTAAGATAACTGTATTACATTTAGCCAATATTGTCATGCTCTGTAAGATAATTGTATTACATTTAGCCAATATTGTCATGCTCTGTAAGATAATTATATTACATTTAGCCAATATTGTCATGCTCTGTAAGATAAGTGTATTACATTTAGCCAATAGTATCATGCTCTGTAAGATAACTATTACATTTAGCCAATAGTATCATGCTCTGTACGATAATTGTATTACATTTAGCCAATATTGTCATGCTCTGTACGATAAGTGTATTACATTTAGCCAATAGTATCATGCTCTGTAAGATAACTATTACATTTAGCCAATAGTATCATGCTCTGTAAGATAATTGTATTACATTTTGCCAAGATTATCATGCTGTGTAAGATAATTGTATTACATTTAGCCAATATTGTCATGTTCTGTACTCTGCATTCTCACGGTAAGACACACCACTATGTCTAGGGAGTAAAGGACATTCCAATAATTGTGTTCAACACACCATCATGTAATTTAATATCCCCCCCCCCACACCAACATGCACCTACCTCAACTAAGCCGGACAACAATTCCAGACTACTTCCAAGGCCAGCGTGAGTTACCTCGTGTTAAGTGACGTCCACGACGCACGTGTTACTGATGGCCCGGGGGTGACCACACCATGAGCTACTGATGGCCCCGGGGGGGGGGGGGGATGAGCACACTGTGGGCTACTGATGGCCCCGGGGGGGATGAGCACACTGTGGGCTACTGATGGCCCCGGGGGGGGGGGGGATGAGCACACTGTGGGCTACTGATGGCCCCGGGGGGTGACCACACCATGAGTTACTGATGGCCCCGAAGGGGGGGGGATGAGCACAAGGTGGGCTACTGATGGCCCCGGGGGGTGAGCAGTGGGCTACTGATGGCCCCGGGGGGGGATGAGCACAAGGTGGGCTACTGATGGCCCCGGGGGGGGGGGGGATGAGCACAAGGTGGGCTACTGATGGCCCCGGGGGGTGAGCAGTGGGCTACTGATGGCCCCGGGGGTTGAGTAGTGGGCTACTGATGGCCCCGGGGGGTGACCACACCATGAGCTACTGATGGCCCCGGGGGGGGGATGAGCACAATGTGGGCTACTGATGGCCCCGGGGGGGGGGGGATGAGCACACTGTGGGTTACTGATGCCGTTCAATGGCCTAACACCCTGGCAATGAAGCGGGCTACTTTTTCGTGTAAGATTCGGTAAATGACTTTGCCAAACGTTAAGTTGCCACAGAATACTTAAACGGTTGATCGTGTGGCTAATATTTTTTTAAATATCGTTGCTCGTTGAATTTATTATAAACGTAGACTTGATAGATTTGTTAAATATAATTAATTTCAAAATTTTAATTTTAAATAATTCATGTGTTTTGTTCGCATCTACATAGTAATGTAATGTACATGTAACTTAAAATATAGTTTTCGAATTTTAATGTACACGAAGAACGTTGTGTTAACATTAATAAAAAGGTGTAATTGTTATATTTATTTCTAATTGTTTTGTTTTATACGTATGGTGATTACGTTTACACAAATTATTTGTATTCTTAGCTATAACATGAAAATAAATATTAAACTTAGACTCTCGGTATTAAATAATATAACTTGATATATCTGTATTTATTTTCCCCTGTTTTGAACAACAGAAATGCACTAAAAAAAAATTTTTTTAAGCATAAGAACAACTCGTCAATATTATTATTATTATCTCCCATATCAAAATAAGAGGAGAGACTTACCTCCCCGTGAGCAGAGAAAAAAAAAGTCGGTAGAAAGGGACTTAATTTATATGGTTATTATCGGATTTAGAGACTTGGAACCGGCAGGCCGGAGATAGTGTTTTTTTTTTTTTTTTGTTGACAGTGAATGTTGGAATGGAAGGGGGATGTGTGGGTGTTGACATGGAGGAGGATTGCTTAGATATGCTACTGTTGATAGGTTGTGGGAATATATGGTAGATGAGCGACTGTTGATAGGTTATTGAATATATGGTAGATGTGAATGTTGATAAGTTATTGAATATATGGTAATGTGAATGTTGATAGGTTATTGAATATATGGTAATGTGAATGTTGATAGGTTATTGAATATATGGTAAATGTGAGACTGTTTGCTAGGTTATGGGGATATTTCTAAAGCAAAAAAATAAAATTCAAACTGCAGCTTCCAATGATCTTTACAGGTACGGAAATCTCAGAAGGGATGCAAAAGGTGTCAAGGTGGGGTAGGGGGGGGGGTGGCGTCTGTCTAGGGTGTAAAGGTATGTTAATTTATAGCGGGCTTACTTAGCATGGGACAATCAGTTGGAGGATTTCTATAGCCCGGGCGTGCACAATGTGTCTTCTGTTTCGGCTATCAGCTGGCCGGGGGGAGGGGTGGGTTAAGAATGAAATACCTGGACATTTACCTGTCGGCCTGAGAAGAAGAATGGACTTGCCAGATAGCACACAATGCGGGGGAGTCAATGGGCGTTAACAAAATGGCCGCTGGTTTATGTACAGAATGGGGGTGGGAGGGAGGGTATGTGGGCGTGACCTCTGACCCTAGAGTCTCGCGATATGTTCCCAGGGGTCATATTTTTTTTGCGATCTTCGCATACTGACACCAACACGTGATGAGCACTAGACACGTAATTATAGGCTGGCAGTCATTGTGGCCGAACACACAGGTTGTTTAAATTTCAGGGTGGTAAAAAAAAAAAAATTCCATCTTATAATGACGTCTTGATATCCCTGCCTAAATTGATACTCTTTTACTTTAGGCTTTGTTATATATATATATATATATATATATATATATATATATATATATATATATATATATATATATATATATATATATACATATATATATATATATACATATATATATATATACATATATATATATATATATATATATATATATATATATATATATATATATATATATATATATATATATATATATATATATATACATATATATATATATATATATATATATATATATATATATATATATATATATATATGTATATATATATATATGTATATATATATATATGTATATATATATATGTATATATATATATGTATATATATATATATGTATATATATATATATGTATATATATATATATATATATGTATATATATATATATATATTTATATATATTTATATATATATATATATATATATATATATATATATATATATATATATATATATATATATATATATATATATATATATCTGGATTAATCGACCTTGGGTTTAATACGAACTTTGTAATTTAAAAAAAAAATCGTTTTTTATTTCATTCATAATTGTTTGTTTTTGTTTAAAACGTTAACCCTACATTGGCCCGAGGTAAAAGTGCGCTCGGCTCCAATACCTTGCTCCAGTTTATGTGTACTTGACTCATGCATTTTTAACTCCCCTTCCTTTTGTTTATTCTTCATCGAATGATACCAGTCAGTTTCTGACTTGCCCACATAACCGAGGCCAGTTGCGGTTAAAAGATTGCCAAAAGGAATCGACGGATGGCGGATAATGGAACCCTCACCCGTAATGGACAGACTGGTTTCAAGCTAGAGAACAGATACACAAAACGTATTCAGGAACTTTGCGACTGCAGAAATCTATGATGTAGTTCCAATTAGAAAAAAAGCCATTGATGCTTTGTTATAGACCTTTAGATTGATTAAAGAACTTCATTATTCAAAAGTTACAGCTTTTCAATAATTTAAAAATGTTTTGTTCCGTTGACAGTCAATGTTATGAGGAAGTTGTTGGGGTTTTTTTTTCATTAAAAATTAATTTAGAGAACTTTTGCTTTTTAAATGTTTGTTTAGTTAAAAATAGTTTTTTTGTTTATAATTGACAGAGCTGCTATTTTTCCTTTTTCTAAGTGAAAGTTCTTTTGGTAAAGTTATTTAATTTTTTAAAAAATGTTTCGCATTAAAAGTGAAGGTTTTGAAACAGTGTACTATTATGCTCAAAGTTAACCCAAAGATCACGTGATCTTTGTTGTTATGTTTCCCTGACTACCGATTTTGAAACAAACTTGGTAGATTGTCAGTCTGATATGTGGCATAGCGAGGTCGATGATTAGATCTGATTAGGGTACAAGATCGATGACATGATTGATTTCATTTTGTTTCTACACAGCATCCTCCCAACCGTGTGGTGTACAATACATGACTGTCAAAACATCAGGGATTACGTTTATTAACACCAGTAGCATATACACATATAAAGTACGAAAAAAACACTCATAAGTACAGTTATAGTAAAGTTTTAACTTCAGATTTAACGATCCTTATGACAGATAAAGTAAAGTTCATGGGTCTTGATCTCGGCATATGAAAGGATGGGATGGTCATCACTAAACCTATCAGCCTTTACTTTACCTAACGTGCATCAGGTACCCATCACAGTTGGGTGGACTCAGGGACGTCCAGCAGACTCTAATCCGGACCGAGGTCCGAACTCGAGACTATCAGGTTAGCAGCCGAACGCTCTACCGCCCCACCACTCCGCCACAAACAGTTACAGGGACAAGCGTCAAATTAGCACATGTGCAGTGTTAGGTAACAAACAACAATTTAATTACGACGTTCTTTGTTTCAGTTACGCTTCACTGGTTTCTCTTATCTGATAACCAGTTTCGTCCCCTGGGTAAAAAAAAAACAAATTCTGAAATACATACCACAATGTGTCCCATCTGGCAAACTTCTAGGTAAATTTGTGCAATTGGAAATATACACTATCAGCTGCTGGTATTTCGTTTGATACAATACATAACTCACATTATACAGCCATATATAATGGTATACAGTCAGATATAATGTTATACTACCATAGATGTTATATGCCATAGATGTTATACAGCCCTATATAATGTTATACAGCCATATATAATGTTATACATTCATATATGTTATACAGCCATAGATGTTATACAGTCGAAGATAATGGTATGCAGCCATATATAATGTTATACAGCCATATATAATGTTATACAACCAAATATAATGTTATAGAACCATAGATGTTATACAGCCATATATAATGTTATACAGTCATTTATGTTATACCGCCATAGATGTTAAGCAGCCGTAGGTAACGTTATACAGCCATATATGTTATACAGCCATATATAATTTTATACGGTCATAGATAATGTTATACAGTCATATATGTTATACAGCCATATATAATGTTATACAGCCATATATAATGTTATACAGTCATATATGTTATACCGCCATAGATGTTATACAGCCATATATAATGTTATACAGCCATAGATAACGTTATACAGCCATATATGTTATTTAGCCATATATAATGTTATACAGCCATAGATAATGTTATACAGCAATAGAAATTGTTATACAGCCATATATAATGTTATACAGCCATAAATGTTATACAGCCATATATAATGTTATACTTTAGCTAGACTCCAAATATACCAGAACTGACAAAGACAACTAGCACCTGTTACAGACCTAATTATCTAACCTGTAATTAACCAGGCATTAATTTAAAAAGGCATCAGCTTAACCTAAAACTGTTCTACCACCAGGACCGCATAGCACTCAATGTAAGCACTCAATGTAAGCGCAAAATGTAAGCACCCGGTGTAAGCTCAAACTGCAGGCTATGACAAAAAAACGTGTGATGCATCTGGTGAAGATATACCCGGTGATAAAGTAGGATTTTAATGCGTCTGTCACCTTTGTGACAGGTTCATGTGTCACATCCATACACCTGGCTGTGATACCATCACAGGTGAGAGGTTGTCAGCAACGTCTGTCACCTCTATGTGACAAAATGCAGGTCACATTTTGTGTCACTTGTTTAGTAGGTTGAACAATTCAGTATCGTATTCGTGATTTATATTCGACTAGTATCGAATTTAAAAATGAAGGTTCAAAATACGGTTATCTTAAAAGTAAACATTAGAGTTAGGTATGAGGTTTAGAGCTACAATTAACACTAGAGTTTTAAGTTGGGTGTAATATCAGGATAACGATACTACAAACTGTATTCGACACAAAGTACTCGGGATTAAACGATAAAATTAAAAACATTTGTCGACTACCAATTTCATAGCATGATGTTATAAAAACTACGAAACAATAAAATGCAGAGGATATATCTATGTCTTTCATAGCTACCTACCTATATTTAGATCATTCAAAGCTAAATAACCAGATATAGATCATTCATAACTAACTGTCTATATATAGATCATCATTAAAATAACAGCTAACTACCTGTATTTAGATCATTCATAGCTAACTACCAATATATACATCATTCATAGCTAACTACAAATATCTAGATTATTTATAGCTACCTATCAATATCTAGATCATTCATAGCTAACTACCCATATCTAGATCATCCAAAATTAACTACCAACTTCTAGATCATCAATAACTAACTACTAATATCTAGACCATCCATAAGTAACCACTAATATCTAGATCATCCATAAGTAACTACCAATATCTAGATCATTCATAACTAGCTACCAACATCTAGATCATCTATAATTAATTACTAACATCTAGATCATCCATAATTAACTACCAACATCTAGATCATTCATAACTAACTACTAATATCTAGATCACCCATAGCTAACTACCCACATGAAGGCCAAACCAGGACGAATGTGTCAAATGCGTCTACATCTAATTCTAATTCCCTACATCTCATTACTTCCCAACATCACGTGACTGATACAGCCGCACTAACCACCGACCCAGTAACCAGCCACATACCATCTCCATATCACCTTCTGAAACTGGACAATTTATCATACGCATCTCTCTTGTTCATGAGACGCACATCAATATCAAATCATTATGTATATATTCAGTGGTAACATAACACATGCAGGCGACACCATTACAGTAGATCCCCTTTCAGATAAAGGATATCGACTATATGTAAATATGCACAAATATATACACATAAATATAAATACATATATGTCTACCTCGCTCTAAAAATAGATATACATACACACAAATATATGTATATATATATATATATATATATATATATATATATATATATATATATATATATATATATATATATATATATATATATAAACAATTATCTTTATATCATAGACATCTTTTGGACCCAAGACACATGGGGCAGATAAAGTAGAGTTCATTTGTTTCAATTACCAAGGCGTACCAATGGGATAATGTGGTCAGCACTATCCCCAGCCGCCTTTGTTTCCATAACGTGAGTACCCATTAGAGTTGGGTGGACTCAGGGACGTTAACTGACTTAAACACTGGATTCAAACTCCAGACTTTAGGGTCAGCATTCTAGCGCTCTACCGCCAGGCCACGCCGTATCTTTCTATGTGTATAGGCCTACCTGATATCTAAAATAATATATAACTGTAATTGTCGATTGTTATACGATATCCCTAAACGTCACCAAAGGTCAGTGACTCATATAGGCCGGTATTGAATTATTCCTGTATACGTTTGATATATAAATATGCATGTTCTGTTGACGTTCTCTGCAATTTTTTCTTATTTTCAGCGTGCTACCTAGCTGAATGAATTAGATGAAATTAACAGATACAACGCCTACGTTCTCTTTAATTTACGCATGGTATATTGGAGACATTTGGTAACGATAGCAAGGTGTTGTGGGGATCAGAAACCTTTATGATGGTTGTGAAACAGATGGTAGGGGGGGGGTGTTGTCACAAAGAGGTCGCTTCTCCTAGTGGTAAGAGAATTGTATTGTTAAACCTCATCACATCCTTGAGACAAGCGGATCTTCAACTAGGAAACAATCATCTTTATATTTTCAGACTTGTTCTTTAAAACGCGTAACAGCAATGTGGAACCAACTCAGATTTAAAACTTTAAAAAAAAATAATCACATAATTAATGCTTTTCAAATAATTACAGAACTAAAACGTTTTAAATAATTATATAATTAAAACTCTTTTTTAATAATAACATTCTTGCAAACTAAGTCAAATTGTAAACTACATTGGACACATATTAACGCTATTTTTAAGCTGTTATCCCTTTACTCGTCCTAGAAATTCAAAACTAAAACACCATTTTCTTGTTTATTTTATCTACCTATCTCTAAGATCGTATAATTCGACGTTTCAACTTCACGCTTTTAGATGTACACGTGTACTCTACTAAAATGTAGTTACGCATCGCTGGAAATCAAAGTTGCCTTGTGGCTAGCAAATGTTTCCCGCTAGACAAAACTTTGTTTTACTTCTGACAGCGTGTTGTGATAAGGAAAACAAAAGATAAAAACGGAATTAAAACAATAAAACTTGAGGACATCAAATAGGTGACGTTATCTTCATAAGGAGTTCATCAGATATTGTCGTGCTAATCAGGTGATGGATGCATTTTTGTGAGAAAGTAAACACAATTCGGGAAAAAAAACTATGCTGCATGTTTAAATTTAACTCAACGTCGTGGTGCTATGTCTCTTTAAGGGATTTTTGTAATGTTAGTGATTTGTGTCTTTAAAGGCTTTGTGTCTTTAAAGGCTTTGTGTCTTTAAAGGATTTGTGTCTTTAAGTGATTTGTATCTTTTAATGATTTGTGTCTTTAGTCATTTGTGTCTTTTAGTCATTTGTGTCTTTTAGTCATTTGTGTCTTTTAGTCATTTGTGTCTTTTAGTCATTTGTGTCTTTTAGTCATCTGTGTATTTTAGCATTTAGGTCTTTAAATGAGTTCCGTCTTTAAGTCTTCTTCTTGTTCTTCAGCGTTCTTAATTTAGTTTATGTTGGAGGATTTAAACAAGTCCAACTTCGTGTATGAACTAGACTGTGGTCTCCAGATCAGCGGGTGCCCCATATAGTTTTTCCTAGAGTGGCGTGTATATGGGCCAGTGTTTGGATCGCGCCTGGTTGTACAAGGGGTAGTCCTAAAAGACGTGCTCTGTATTCTCCGGGGCCATGCCACAAGGGCAAGTTTCACCACACCCAACTTTTAGTTTTTAAGTGATTTGTGCCTTTAAGTGGTTTGCGTCTATAAGTGATTTGTGTCTTTTAGTAATTTGTGTCTTTTAGTAATTTGTGTCTTTAAATGATTTGTGTCTTTTAGTGATTTGTGTCTTTTAGTAATTTATGTCTTAAGTGCTTTGTGCCTTTTTTTATTTGAGTCTTTTAGTGATTTGTGTATTTAAGTGCTTTGTGTCTTTTAGTGATTTGTGTATTTAAGTGATTTTTGTCTTTTAGTGATTTGTGTCTTTTAGTAATTTATGTCTTAAGTGATTTGTGTCTTTTAGTGATTTGAGTCTTTTAGTGATTTGTGTATTTAAGTGATTTGTGTCTTTTAGTGATTTGTGTCTTTTAGTGATTTGTGTATTAAAGTGGGTGGTATATCTAAATGGTTTGTGTCTTTAAGTAATTTGTTACTTTAAATGATATGTGTCTTAAAGTATGTTGTCTCTTTGAGTGATGTGTGTCTTATTGTGATTTGTGTCTCGTATTTTTGTTTCTGTGTGGTATGTGCATACATATATTTTGCTTTATAACGTGTTTGTGTCTTGTTTTGTTATGTGGAGTTTTCAAATGGATGTCTACGGTACAAGCGAACCTAGCCGTTAGCAATATTAGAACAGATTTTATGATTAGCTATCTGCAAAAAATAAAAATAAAAACTGTAAACACGGTTTAATTCTGAGAAAAAAAAACATCGTTATCTATGCACGAAAGTGCATTAATATGTTCCGGGTTTAATCCTTTGTTGTTTGATTATTCGACGTTAATCTGGAGTGCAGGATGGCATACAAATGATTTGTGATTATATTGTTTACTTTTAGGAAGATAAGTTCGGGCGAAGAAAGGAAAGGTTTGGGGGGGGGGGGGGGGAATGAGGGGGGCTGTTACAAACATAAATAAATAAAGATCCTTGCCATTCATGTCATAAAAGAAATGGAGATTTTCTGCATGGTTGAAACGTTGTATGTACTTTCTTTCTGGAAGAAAAATTAGACAGCAGAGAATATGACTTAGAAGTCAAGTTGTACAATTATGAAATGAAGTGATCTAAGCAGATATGTGTGTCACATGGGGTTGTTATATTTTTAACTTATTAATAGACCTTCATTATTGGTGATTTTACTTCAAAGATTTTTTTATCCATGTTGAGAAACTCCTTCTCCCGTAGTACAAAGAAACCGGCTACAAATTATTCAAGGACGACAAAAATTAATGGTGTGCTCTTCTTGTTTCATACATTTATTAGCATCAATCGATTCCACAATCATTGATTTCTCTATAATGACTGTACTCTTTACTGCTCCCAAAGTCTTTGAAAATTTCCCGTTAATAAACAATTCAGAGTTTCTTTAAGGTATTCTCTAGGGGTTGGAACTACCCCATCTCCCCACAAAGTGTTTCTTCCAGTCTTTTTTCTCCGGAGGTTGGGTGGTGGGGACTAAAATATCCGGGGACGGGGCGGGCGAACAAAGTTAAAAGTATATATTATCTAAATTCTATTTCGTTCCGAGAGGGGTGGAGGCCTAGAAGAAACTCTCTATCCTCCTCCCCCCCCCCCCCCGGGCCAAAAAAAACCTCCGGAGCACCTCTACCCCCCCCCCCCAGAGGTAATAACAAAATATACAACTTATAAAGAACACCTTTTTTTTTCCCACGATTCGTCCCTTACCCAGAAATTGTAATAGTTGCTCCCGGGACTTTCAATTTAATACCACATACCACAATTTAGAAACTATTATTTTTATTATTTAAAAAAAAACAACAAAAAAACCGTACTTAAAGTCCCACTCGGGCTAATTATTGAAAGAACCGTTGACTCACGCGATCCAAGACATTTCCCATCTATATAGATCAATACAGCAAGAAAGTGCACGGTTTTCTAAGAAAGAAAAAAAAATAAAGTACATTTCCTGGGGGTGATTGGTGACAAGCCAATCAGCATAACAACAGTTAGGTCATAAAAATACGTCGTAAATCCAGCGCTACGGCCGGCTGAGGTCGCTATACCACGTGGGTAGACGCGGAACTAGCCTGGCCGGTGGACGTGTACTGTAGGCTGAATGTTTTACGAGATATTGCTTTAATAGGTCCCTTATGATTTTACACCAATCTGCTTTATGTGTTGTTGTTTTACAACAGTATGTTTCATTATCTGGACAATGGCCGTTTTCTTTAAGGTACTCTGGATATTTACTTCGACGTCTAAGGCGATACGGGGACGTCCATAATGAGGTCACACTCATGAGTGGGGTGGGGGTGATGGGGGTGGGGTGGTAATTTTGTGAGGATTTGTGATGAAGGTAGGGGGGGGGAGTGGCGGTTCGGATTGTGTGAAGTCACACTTTAGCATTTAATTTTTTTTTTATTATAAACTGAATTTTAGCCGTTATTCCGTGTTTTTGAAAACATTTTTGTATTTATAAGAAAAAATTAAATCATAATAAAGTTCAGCCTGCAACTACCCCCCCCCCCCCAGTCATATTTAAAACTGCAATGTATGATTTTTGACACATAGATTTCTGTCTAAAATATTGAAATCTGCCAGGCCTAATTATCTTGATCTATTTCTGCACTTTACAAACGAAGTCTTTCAAAACAAATGAAAATATTGAAGATATTCAGTTGACAAAAAACAAATTAAAAAATATTCAGAACTGTAACATTCCACTTTCAGATCACCACCTCAACCTACTACGAAGCACATCTTCCCTAATATCTAACCCCCCCCCCCCACCCACACACACCTCCCCATGCAATATTACTCATTTATGGACGACCCTTTCTACAGATTTAGTTTTATTTGTGTCCATGTCCCACAATCGTTCACCTAATGGAAGGAGCCGCAATTATTTATTCAAAGAGCCTGTGTTTGATGGCTCATGGTGGCTCCAGAATCACAGGCTACTGACCTCAGTCGTAGAGCTAAATGTTCAAGGCTCTAGTCACTGTTCTAACTTTTGTAGTATAGAGTGATTATTCTTTAGACAAAGCAATGTTTTTTTTTTTTTTGTTGTCTAGGAAGGTTGTTAGTTTTCAAGACAATTTTAATATGTATATAATCTTTGAGTTATCTGAGTGACGTTCTAACTTGTGTAGTAAAGGGTATGTATTCTCTAGAAAAAGCATTGTTTTTAGTTGTCTCGGAGGGTTGTTAGTTTTCCAGCCAACTTTGTTCTGTATATAATCTTTGTTGCGAGTTCTCGGGATAAAATTCTAATTTCTGTAAAAAAAATGGTTTATTCTATACGCAGGTTTGGTAGTAATATTCTCAAAACTAAACGCCCAATATCTCTGCTGCTACATAAATATATCTGGAAGTAATACATTTTATATACATTTATTTTTGTATTCAGAATACGCCACGACACCCACTTGAGAGAGAATGGTCAGCTTTACCTTATGTCTCAAATTTATATGAAGGGTTTTGACGGATAAGATAATTGAAGAGAACAAAACACACGCATACACACACATACACACACTCACAAACGCATAGACACATACACAAACATACCTACACAAACAAATATCAAAATGTAAAGTTAAAAAAAAAACAAAGAGAATAAAAGAGGTTTAGCTACACTACCCTTTCTGACAGAAAATCATCCAAACTGTCCTTTAAAATGCCATGTTTATATTAACCCTCCTCTCCCATTAAATAAAGCTTGGTAGTCATTTTAGACCAAATATTAAATCTAATTCATAGACTCATTAAGGCCGCCCTAGTTTCGCTTTAAACAGCATAACGAGGTGGATAATTTGATGATAATTTGATCCCCCCGCCCTAAACCCCTGTTTGTAGGCTGCTCTCTGTAAGGTAATCAACCAAGCTGACCAGCGTCCCTCCACATTTCAATGCCGGCTACTAATGGTCAGCGCTAATTATACAGGCCGCGCGAGCTCGCTAATTATTTTAATAGGATAGTCAGGATGGTTGGTTATTAGCGGGGGGCTTAGCCGCAGCGCGTTAGTTTGGGGGGGGGGCGCGGTTATTAGATGGGCTTTTTACTGGAGTGGATAAAGGGGCTTATGGCCGAAGAAGGCTTTGTTTTATGTGAGTACATTAGCAATGAGGAGTGACCGTTGGTGAGGAGGTGGAGGGGGTGTTATTAGCACTGGGATTGGGGATAAAAGTGCTGAGAGGGAATGATTAGGAGTTGGACTGTGTATGTTTGAGTTTGTGTATCTGTGTGTGTTTGAGTTAGTGTATCTGTGTGTGTTTGAGTTAGTGTATCTGTGGGTGTTTGAGTTTGTGTATCTGTGTGTGTTTGAGTTAGTTTATCTGTGTGTGTTTGAGTTAGTGTATCTGTGGGTGTTTGGGTTTGTGTATCTGTGTGTGTTTGAGTTTGTGTATGTGTGTGTTTGAGTTTGTGTATCTGTGGGCGTTTGAGTTTGTGTATCTGTGTGTGTTTAAGTTTGTGTATCTGTGTGAGTTTGAGTTTGTGTATCTGTGTGTATGTTTGAGTTTGTGTATCTGTGTGCGATATGAGTTTGTGTATCTGTGTGTATGTTTGGGTTTGGGTTTGTGTATCTGTGTGTATTTGAGTTTGTGTAGCTGTGTGTGTTTGAGTTTGTGTATCTGTGTGTGTTTGAGTTTGTGTATATGTGGGTGTTTGAGTTTGAGTTTGTGTATCTGTGTGTGTGTTTGGGTTTGTGTATCTGTGTGTGTTTAAGTTTGTGTATCTGTGTGAGTTTGAGTTTGTGTATCTGTGTGTATGTTTGAGTTTGTGTATCTGTGTGCGATATGAGTTTGTGTATCTGTGTGTATGTTTGGGTTTGTGTATCTGTGTGTATTTGAGTTTGTGTAGCTGTGTGTGTTTGGGTTTGTTTATCTGTGGGTGTTTGAGTTTGTGTATCTGTGTGTGTTTGGGTTTGTGTATCTGTGTGTGTTTGAGTTTGTGTATCTGTGTGTGTTTCAGTTTGTGTATATGTGGGTGTTTGAGTTTGTGTATCTGTGTGTGTGTTTGAGTTTGTGTATCTGTGTGTGTGTTTGAGTTTGTGTATCTGTGTGTGTGTTTGAGTTTGTGTATCTGTGTGCGATATGAGTTTGTGTATCTGTGTGCGATATGAGTTTGGCTATGTAGAATTTAAGAAACAGTAGTAGCTTTTTGTCCAATTTTGAATTTGATTACAAGCTTTATAAAGTCCAATACAAATATCGATAAATATAGATATAGATTTTATAATGTCCCGAGAAACCAATTTTAAGGGTGACACCAAAATGGAAAATAGTAGATTTACAGTCAGAATAAAGTTTTATCCAAAAACAAAAACAAAAACAAAAACAACCATGAATTGTATAATAGTAGAGCAAAGGGATTCCTTCAAACCGAAAATACAGAATTGTACTACGGGGAGGGGATGACACCCTCAGTTACCACACCGGGTGACACCCGATCTAGTGACATCATTTTAAAATGTATGTGTGTATGTGTATATGTGTGTCTGTCTGAGTGTTTGTGTTTCTATGTGTGTGCATGTGTGCGTGTGAGTGTGTTTGTTTCTATATGTGTGTATGTGTGTATGTGTATATGTGTGTCTGTGTGAGTGTTTGTGTTTCTATGTGTGTGCATGTGTGCGTGTGAGTGTGTGTGTGTTTCTATGTGTTTATGTGTGTGTGTGCGTGTCCCCTATTATAGCGTATCTAACAACAACCATGACACATGTACCAAGACTTAGTCAATCATGTACACTGATAGCTACGGTCGTCAAGCACCCCCCCCCCCCCACCCAAACAATAGATTCCAGCTGATTATTCAGTATGCTCCTCCTTTATAACCCCGCCATACCACGTACTTTATCCCCAAGTTTCAATGCCCCACCCCAGTAACCTACAACATAAAAGACCGTAATGGAATAGTTAACTGCGCCGACGTCCAAGATCTCCCTCTGATGTTCCGCATATTTAATTGCAGACAATAAATAAAAGACGTGTTTGAGAGGTGATTCATTATTCAGATACACACAACCTGTTTTAGGCTTTGGCCGTGTGTTGGGACTTGATGGTGGAGGTGTGATGACTACTGTTGGTAGGCACTTAATTGATGATCGGGGATTCTAGAGTTATGTTGTTGTTTGTTTTGTTTTTTTTGTTAGGGTATTTTTTTCCTTAAATGATTGTTGTGGATTCTGGTGTTCTGTTTTTTGCTTAGGGTATTTTTGAATTGACTGAATCTTTATATTTATAGCATAGATACCCATTACCGGAGCAGAGTTTCTTCCAGACATCTCTTCGGGGGGGCTTCGCCCCCCCCCCCCCCCGAAAATTTTTTACCGCCCCCCCGAACGGAATGAAATTTATATAATTTATATAGAAAATATATACTTTTAACAGTGTCCGCCCCCCCGAAGAAAGTTTACCGCCCCCCTGAAAATTTCAAGTGCCCCCCCCCGGAGAAAAAAGTCTGGAAGAAACACTGTACCGGAGTGGTCTAACGGTTGAGAGCTTGACTGCTAACCCGTAAGTCTAGAGTTCGATTCCCGGTTCAATTCATTAGACCGTCCATGAGTCAACCCAACTCTGATGGGTACCTAACTCAAGTTAGGGAAAGTAAAGGGCATAGTACTGACCACACTATCTCTTCATATGCCGAGGTCACAGAAACAAGTGAACTCTACTTCAGTTGCCCTATAGACCGTCAGGTTTGAAAAGGGAACTTACTTTTACTTTTTTACCAATTACCAAATCGACAGGTATTGTGAATAAAAGCAATGTTTCCAGTTCTTGCCCAAGACATTCGTGGCTGATGAGGTAGAGTTTAACTGAATAACCTGGAATTGTGAGCCCACTTGGTTTCCCCAAATGTAAGCCAGGTACTCGTCAGAGCTGGGTGGACTCAGGGCCATTCTTCTGAATCCAGGATCCGAACTCGAGTCTTTCTACAATGACTTAGGATTATTATGTATC
This sequence comes from Physella acuta, assembly GCF_028476545.2. NCBI lineage: Eukaryota > Metazoa > Mollusca > Gastropoda > Physidae > Physella > Physella acuta. The sequence goes on along the minus strand of NW_026732200.1, from coordinate 141,280 downwards.
CGTGAAGTAGTTCATCAATATGCATGTTACAAGTAAAAAAAAAAAAAGTATAATTCAATTTACAAAATGACGGTTTATTGGGCAAGTGAAGTAGAGTTCACTTGTTTCTGTGACCTCGGCATTTGAAGAGATTGTGTGGTTAGCACTATGCCCAGCCGCCTTTGCTTTCCCTAACCAGACTTGAACTCGAGACTTACGGTTTTAGCAGTCCAGCTCTCTACCACTAGACCATTCCGTCCCCCATGCATGGTAAAACGTAAGATAATATGTGGCAACAACTTTGGTGACTGGGTGTGTTTTGGCAGGTCACCACAAGACTGTTGTTTTCTCATTACTTCCTGGTTTCTCTAATTGTATAATTGCACCCCTCGCCCCGGCAATCTTGCACTAATCATATATCACAGGCTGCTGTCTAATTATTATTGTACTAATAACCACCCACACACACACTACACACACACACCACACACACGCACACATATACATATACATATGTGAATCCGCACTAATGTCAGTAATAAACAAATACAAACTGGGTCTTACTAGAGGTCACATAATGCACGTCAAACATCTAATAAAGAAATGAATTCTCAAACACACCAATTACGTTTATTAATTCTTATCACAACCTCTCGAAATTCATCACTGGTATTACTTTATACCTAGAATCTATCTACTAATATATGCTTCTTGTCTTGTATTGCGTTGCTTCCCTTTGTTAAATATAGAAACCCCTAATTGATCACGTGTCAAATGACATCGATTAAAATTTTCTCATTTACACATACATTCACCATGTCATTCGTCTATTTCTTCTTGTGTGGACATCCCACACTATGGGGGAAAAACAAATAATTTGTTCTCATTCTAGTCAATGAAATATATTTGCTATTGATAACCTTTCAAGGGTAACAGTGCCAAAAGAAAGTATCATTTTTTTTTCTTTCAACTTATATCGCTTTGAGATGATCTTTCTTCTTCTTCGTTCTTAATTTTAAGTGCTGGAAGGGATCGAACTCGAGACTTTGGTTTGGCAACCATGAGCTTTTACTTACTCGACGACCTCTTTCCAACACAATTAAGATTTACGTGTCAACTGGTTATGCGCCATTGAGGCCATTGACTCCGACTTCAGCCTGCTTTTCTTTTTGGAGTTGCTTCCATAGCCTTTGTCCAACCAAGAACAAACTACAAGGCAGCAGTTGTTTTATTTTATTTTTGGAGTTGTCTCTCCTAGAGAGGAGTGGCTGTCCCCAGCTAACGAGCCTCATCTGCCCGAGGGTTCGAACTCGAGACTTTTCGGTTTAGCAACCATGAGCTTTACCGACTCGACCACGCCGACCCGCTTTGAGATCATTTTTTCTATTTCGTCTGTGAAAGGTAAACCACAGCAGATAGCAATTTTGTTTTAACGCGTAAGATAAAAAAAAAAAAAATTAAGTTATAAAAAATTGCCATAAAAATCGATTCCCTCCACATTTAAATAATGGTCACGTGTTCAATTTAAAAAAAAACAACAACATATTTTTCCCCGTTTATTTTAAACAGTTTCCTGATATATTAGCTGGGTTGAGGAAATGATGTTCCTTTTTTTAAAAAAAATATAAACCACCCACGAATTACTATTAACCTTGACCCAAGAACAACATAATCCCTAACCCCTGAAGATTACCCCCATTTTCTCCACGTAAACGAAAGGGCTTCTTCACCCCCCCCCTCTCTACCCTCACCCCTTCCCGCCCCACAACGCTCTAATTTCCCCATAGGATAGGTAAAAAAAAACCACATGATATCAGAGCTAAGAAAACATATCTTCAAATCCCGCCCTGTGTGCTATACCTTGTGTTAATTAATCAGCCATTAGCGGCGTATGTAGGTTAGTGGATTGAGGTTTTCTTTTTCTGGGGGGGGGGGGGGGGATGGGGCAACCTGTTTTACTTCCGCTCCGGGTATAGTTTTACAGCTTTTGCATTTTTTCTACATCCGGTTTTTTTTAAAGTGGAAAAACTTTGCCCAACGCCCACCTTACTTTTTTTTTATACCACCCAATTGCGTTAATACCGAGATTACTTATATGTGTCAGCTTTTTTCTAATCTATTCGGGGTTTAATGAAAAGAAAATTACATTGTAAAGACGGATTGATTAGTTAGAAAAAATCGATATCATGTATGTATTGTTACCGTCTTTAAACAATGTTTGCACATTGGTCGATCTAAAATTATTTGATCTCTCATAGTTTACATTGACGGGAAGTAGTTAGCTTCGGTGGTTCTTAAAATACGTCCCACTCCTGGGGGGGGGGGGGGGGGGAGTCATGACCAGGAAAGTGGGGGGGGGGGGGTTAGAAAAGAAAATATGTTATACTTTAGTCTTTTAAATAATGCACAAGAAAAAAAATGACGCCTTTTTAAAGGGAGCTTTGTGTTTTGGTGACGATGTTTGGCTATGACATGCGTGTGTGCGTGCGTGCATGTGTATGTGTGTGTATGGTTAGGAGGGGGGCCGACCCAAAAAGCGTAACAATATCAAAAGACCCTTATATATATCACTCTAACTACTACATCCCCGTTCTTATCTACACTGGAGCCTTAAACTTAACCCTAACCACGCCCTTGCCCTATACTAATTTTAGCTATGGAACCCGACTAAAGCTAGGGCTAAGGTCGGTGCTAAGTACAACGATATGTATCAATCAAATACCCCAGTTTATGGGGTTCCACCAATTCAACTCTGCTGCATGCTCGTAAATCAGGTCTGGTATCTTGTGAATGGAGGTCCGACCTTGAGCCGGGTGCTCATTTGTTTGTTTTTTTTTTGTTTTTTATTCCACACCAATTAACGAAACCGGAAGTCCTCCATTACCCATGTCTGTGTGGGGGAGATAAGATCTGTTCTAAAAATAAACCCTCCCCACCCCCTCACACACACATCCACCCACACTTTGACTGCATGATCTTTGAGATTTTGTCTAAATTACATCCAAAATAGTCTACGATATCAATCAAGACAAGAAGACTTAGACTTTTGAAGGTATGTCCAATATCACTTATAATGCCCTTTGACTTGTTACATAATGATTAATACATCATCATTGTTTCCAAAGACACATGGGGCAGATGAAGTAGAGTTCATCTGTTCCAATGACCTCGGCATACACGGGGATGATGTGGTCAGCACCGTGCCCTTTATCCTTGTGTCCCTAATGTGAGTTAGGTACACATCAGAGCTTAGTGGGCTAAGGGACGTTATACTAGTTTAAACCCGTATTCGAACTCGAGACTTTCGGCTTAGCAATCTAGCTCTCTCCCTTAACGTACATAAAACATATGCAGCATACATACAATATTCGTAAAACATAACACAATATAATTATAATAAAATTCATCGTTTTTATTATTAGAAAACGCAGCAAAGAAACTCACTAATACCGGAGCACTATTTACAGAAGAGACTTAAATAGACACGATGGTCTATTAAGCAGACAAAGAGTGTATCTGTTTATCTGTTTGTGTAACATAGTCATATAAAGGGGCTATGCGGTCAGTAGCAATCATAGCCGCCTTTTCTTCCAGAACTACGTAAAATTGACTCAAACGCCACTTGTAATGTTGTAGAATTATTTTTTTTAGTTGACCCTTCAATCTCCATGTAAAAAAAAAATACATCAGATGTCTAGATGCCATTCTCACAAAAGAAATCAAGTTAGCACAACAGCAGACTGATCTTTATTAAGATATTGAAAACACGATCGTAAAAACCATTGTATAAGCAGATAGGGTGGGGATACTCTTCCATAAATCAATGACACTGCGGATAAGACACACATTGGAAAACATTGCACTTGTGAGACAACGAAACAAAAGCATATTCTGGTCTGATAAAAATACAAAACTACATATTTTTATCTGCCGTAGGTAGGGCTCGACTTTGTTTGAATACTGATATTTTTTTCTAACTCTGCATTTTAGAGGTTTTCTAGCTCATAACAGTACTCTTCTTGAGTTGAGAGGGGGGGATGTATGTAAGAACTGAGCGTTTATTGAATACTTTATAAAGCTGTAAGTAATCAGCATATTTAGTCATGTAATTAATACAATAGATATAGTTCAGCGGGGACAGTTCTGATATTGAAACACTAGTTATTAATTAGCTGAGATAGTTGTGTAACTAACTTAATCATTATTGATTTACACCGACCATGCTACAATTGACACAATCGTTATCTGTCCGCAGTGATTGTTTTGTAAATGACAAATAATGTTTTTATGTGTCTATATTCATAAACCAAAAAAAAAAAAAAATACAGTAGGAAAAAAAATTGTATTTATTGGAAATGACAACTTCCCACTATAATTAAATACATCTACTGTTTCAATAGATTCACGCATAAGACACTGGTATCACGCCACTGACAGTATCAAATGCCACTAATGTAAATCTGATCCGACCTTTCACACTGCTCAATACGACATCTTAGCAAAACCTCCACATACATTTACCCCCCCCCCCCCTTCCACCCCTACTCTGATCTCCCTCCTTGCATAAAATTTCCATTCATTAAATTCCTTGACACTCATGACTCCCCAGTGAGCGGTACTCCAGTTTCGGGAAATCCCAATTTTTTTTTTCGTGTCCAAAATTATCCGATAAATTATATAACGAAAAAAAAATGAAAGAAAAAAGTTTAGTAACAAGCAAAACAAAGATAGTGTCAGTTTTATTGTTGAAATAAAATAACATTTAGGTGATTGCTATTGGAGATGATGCCTGGCATATGCAGAGTATGCCAGTGTTTTGAAGAAATAAATTTCAAATATATCAAATATCCCATTAAGTTATTTTTAATAGGATACAACTTTGGTTCAAAACCAACTAGACAAAGAACAAAAAAAGCAAAATAATAAAAACAAATACAGACATCAACTCGTATTATTACTAAACTAGGCATGCTGCCCAGCTTCGCTTAGGCTTTCGAAAACATTGAGAATTTGAATGCTTAATTAATTCGCCCATATAGGGCGTCGGTCAGTCGAGGTCAGTTTTGACCCCCTCATCGTAGACTTTTCGGCCAACCGGCCCCCGTGTTCTGTCGCCCCAAGGCAAGATCCTGCCAAATTTGAAGCGCCTGCGGCGCCGGGAAGTGCAGATCATCTAGATCTAGAATCTCTAGATCTAGATGATCTAGAACATCTAGATCTAGATCAATATCTAGATCTAGAATCTCTAGATCTAGAATCCAAATAGATAAAATAATTTTTTTTTTTAAGTTTAGGCCGAGAAAATCGTATTGTATACATTTCATGGCGTACATAGCTCTAAATCATATTTGAATGAAATACTAAAAAAATTTAGTAATAATACGGTTTGATGTCTGTATTTGTTTTTATTATTTTTTTCAGTGTCTACCACATTAGGTTCATGTCACTGTGTCTACCTGTGGTGTTGAAATAAAACTTTATTTGTCAGCATTCCTATACCAGTAACCACGCCTGATTCCCACCTTTCTATATGTAATATTGTGAACAAAATTTCCAACCGAATAAGGCAATATTCTTACGTTTAAAAAAACGCAGTGAAACGTATTCTTTTTTTCGCCAGATAATTAAAATATAATTTATTTCTTTAAAAGCAAGAGTTAGTCAATATTTTTATTATTTCAGCTGAAAGCATAAGGTTAAGGCACATGTCCATCTATAAGTAAACAATAATATTTAGTAATGCATTCAACATTTTTGTCTCAGAAAAGAAAAGTTCAAAGATTCAAAGCAATTTTTTTTCTTTTACTGCTGATTAGAAAGTTTCTCTCTAAGGAAAACATTTGGTGTGCAACTTGAATTTTGTGTGCGCGCTGTTCTCAAAGTTTACTACCAAGATATATGTATATATATATATATATATATATATATATATATATATATATATATATATATATATATATATATATATTACAAAATGACTGCGCGGTCGCTTAAAAATACTGCTCGGCCGTGCATCTGCGCAGATTCGATGGAATATTTCTTGCTAATACAAAACCAGCATTATACAGATATATTTTTGTTCCTGGTAGTATCTTACTTTGCTTTCAGCAGCATTCATTTTCTATTGTTATAGTATTTTCAGAATTAGACCGATCTCATTTGTTTTTCACTTTCGCCTAAATTATCTCTACAACACTTTAAAAGGGGGTGGGGAGGTATTCAGGTACCTTAACCCTTACAAGAATTTATATGCAACGATCCGATTTTTTTAAAAAACCTGTCCTCCCTAAACCCGTGGCTTACGTGTCACGTGATAGTCCCCTTCCCCCTCCCCACCTACCGTCCTTTAACGAGTTTGCATACCAATCAGACCGTCCGCCATTCACCAAGGCCTTTACAGAAGCTAACCCCAGTATTCCACCATCCCTAGCTTTTTTTCCCACCCACCCACAAACGAACCATTGTCATGATAATTATGTCCCATAAATTAAAACACCTCATTGTTACCGCCCCGGACTCGGGTGGACTTGCTTTAAGGATAAAAAAAGGTGTGGGGAGGGTTAGTTTTTTTTTTCTTAAACATCTTTTCTTCCAAATTCCTTTTCACTCTCATTTTACATGCGGAGAAGACGAAAAAAAAAAAACAACCAAGCCCTTGACATTAACTTACTTTTAATAACACGGGAAAGGACCATAAATCAGGGGCGGACCATTCCACCCTGACAATTGCCGTTTGCTGGAGAACTGAGGCCCTGGACATCGTGCCGTAGATGGGGGGAAGATATCGGCTATAAGAGGGGGGTCGGGTGGTTTATTCTAGCAGGGGTGTGGGTGGTTTATCTGTGCACCCATTGTCCGAATCAGGACAGGACATTTTTTGGGGGGTGACACTGTATACGCCGGTTGGGTAGTATCAAAGTTTTTTTTCCCCGGTATCGGTATCGTATGTCTGGGCTTTATCCTAGGCGTAACTCTAAGCTTGATCGTGATTTAAACTCAAACTGTAAATCTGAGCCGTAACGTGTCCCTTAAATAAGACATGATTCAATTCTAGAGATTATATTATAATCTTAATCCAAATTCTAACAGCGATACTTGAATAAAAAAAGAACTACTCGATACCGTATTGTATTACCCTGTCAGGGTATCAAACGACATCCCATTTTTTTTTTCCTCTGGCTCAGATCAGAACACAGATAACCACGTGATCTGGTACTGGTCAACCGGAACTATAAAAAAACGAAACTAATTTCTCACGGTCAGATTAAAGATGTCCAGCTCGGGGTGTGGGTCAGGGCGCGGCGTGGGTCAGGGTGACTCGACACAAGAGCCGGGAGTTGTCCCTGAGTCGGTCTGCCCCCCACCCCCCTCCATGAATCACCGGCCGCTCTTTGTTTCACGAACTCACGTCCGAATTTCCCACTCCTCCAGCCATTAAATGCCCACCGGTCACTCAATTTAAATGGCTAATTGCCGTGGATTATTTATTGTTTTTTTTTAATACTCCACCAAGTGACCTTCTGAAAAGTGACGCACAGAATTAAAGGGTATCTCAGAACGCGTTAGTTATTTTTGACTTGATTTATATTTACTCAACCTTAATAACTGCTTTAGGATATAAATTAGTGCAAATTACCCTTCGACCCTGGCGGTCAGTAGATGAAGTAGAGTTCATCTGTTTCTTGATCTCATAGTATAAAAAATAGTGTGCTAAGGCAATGCCTATATTTTCTCAAACGTGAGCCAGGTACCCATTAGAGCTGGGTGGACTCAGGGACATCATACATACTGGAGTCCGAGAAATCCGAACTCAGGACTTCCGTGTTACGAGTCGAACGCTCTAGCCTTTCCTAGGATACTTACATTTTATTGGCATACTTTAAAACTCATAATGTAGCAAGTATGTGTGTACCTTTAACCGTGGTTGTAAAAAAAAAAGTATGTGTACTTGCTATCTTTTACAATGGTGTTTGAATTTTTCTTTTAAAAAAATGTTTTCAGAATAAACTAATAGCAAAAAAAAAATATTAATAATATATTTTCATTGTTTTGTTTTGCTTGTTATTATTTTTTTTACAAACCAAGTTAATTATTTTCAACATTTGTATGTAGAAAAGCGTATTTTGTTTCTTTTAAGTTAGTGGCCTTACTAGAGCTTTCTCAATACTAGAACTTTCTCAATATTTTAGCGTACTTTTAGTTGATTAGTATGGGGCGGGTTGGAGGGAGGCGGGGTTGGAGTTGATCAAGTGCCCTTTGACCTCCAGTGAGCGCGTCCATAGCGTGAGTACTACTCATTTCCAGTGGATAAGCCAATTTTACTTTACACATTGCTAAAAAAAAACCAGTAAAATAATAGTTTAATTATGAGCAAAGACAGTTTTCACCCACTAAAATGAAAGTAACAAAAGAGAGAGGCTAGTTAAATGCCCTTAGTTAACAACACATAATGTAATCAATCAGAACTTAAATTTTATGATGAATGTAATTCTGCATACGCAGTTAACTTATTTAATAAAAGGTGGGAGGAACAATTAAAAATAAAAGCTTGAAACTTGTTTGAATGAGGTACTTATTATAAGCGTTCTCATCCTATAAATAGATGTGACATTTTTAACGCGCTGTGCTAGAACAATGCATCCTATTGTATTGTTATTGTAGATGTAAGTTGTAGCCGGAAACTGAACATTATAACGAGGCGTGGGCTAGGGGTTATAATGGGTGAGTCGAGATCACTTAAACAGGTGCTCGTCTTAAAGTTGAGTGCCTGATGAGCATGGATATGTTTATTATTGCAGTCTACACGGCAGTATGTCTAGTGGGTAGAGTCCTTATATGTCCCTGTATGTCCTTGTTTGACTGGTATGTCCTGTTCTGTTCTGTCATTGCATAGTCTTATTATATTCTAATGTGTCCTTATTATCGTTTTTCATTCTTGTCTGTTTGTTAAGTTACTGTCCTATTTTGTCCTTGTCTGTCCTGATATGTCCTATTGAAAATGGTTAAGATCCTCTTTAGACCTAGCGATCCATTGGCAGATAAAGTAGAGATAATATTTCTTGACCTCGACATATGAAGGGATAGTGTAGTCAACACTACGCCCAGCCGTCTTTACTTTCCCCAACGTAAGCCAGGTACCCCTTAGAGCTGGGTGGACTCATGGACGTCCAGCACTCACTAGTCCGAATCGAGATCTCGAACTCGAGAACTTCGGGCTATTAACCAAACGCTCTACCATTCAACCACGCCGTCCCGTCTTTCTGGGGACTGGTATATGTCCTATAGCAGGACATAGCAGGACTATACATGTCCTATTGTGTCCTTGTATGGTCCTGCTATGTCCTACACTGACCGTTTCTAAACGTCTCAGGCGCTCGTTTCTGTTACTACAGCCGCTAGTAAAACAACGGTAGGTCGAAATCACATGATACATTTATATTTACCAGATGCACACACACACACACAAACACACATATACACACACACAAATACATTTGACCAGCAATGTGTGTTAAACGTATATTTTTATTTGAATGGGTTGCTTAAGAAACTATTTTAGTTGGTTTGGGGCAAGGGAACAATCGCGTAAATAGACGAGAGAGACCAGAGGGACGAACTACAGTAGAGATAACATTCGTGTAAATAGCACGTGACCCTTCCTTGACCGTTTTGTTCACCCGCAGGGTCCAAGTACCGCACACCCCCTCCCCCACCACTCCCACCCCCTCCCCCCACAACTCCAAACCCTTCCCATCACTTAACCAACCTTTCATAGAATCGACTGAGGGTGCCATTTAAATGGTCCATTGAACGAACCCCCCCCCCCCCCCCCCAGCCCCCCATCCCCGCATCTCAAATTTTTTTTTTTTAAAGTTGGTACTCCGTTGATCACATTCAGTTCAAAGCCATCTAATTTCAATACCCATACAATTGATGTATGCGTCATTCTCAGGATGGTCAAGTGGAGACAACTTGTTCGTTTCACGTCGAACGACCGTATATATTACCTCCCCTTCAGGAAAAAAAAGTTTAAAATATTCTGCGTATTTGTTGTTTCTAGCTATAATCATAAAAACACACTCGCCTTAAAAAATACGATAGTATTTGTTGTCTCTCTAGTTAAGTGAATGACAGCACAACTAATCGGAATGTGAATGAATCGCCCAAAACCGAATACGAAGACTTGTGTATGCGCTTTGAGTCACTGTAAGAGAAATATGTCACTCATATTCATAATGTACGGTATTTTTCTTAACACTATTCCTGTTTGCAGTAAAATTATTATCTCCCTTTTATTTAAAAAACGCATTGTGTTTTTTTTTGTTTATATATTTATATAGCTTCTGAGTGCTTCAATTTTCTTATGTAAATAGATAAGTGAGAAATGCATTTCAGAAGCAATGTATCAAACAATTATTTATAATAAACCATGTGTTGTTTCACTTTCTTATCAACGAATCTTTATTTAAAGATGTTAGCCCATCCCCCCCAACCCCCCCCCCCCCCCCCATCCTCCCCCACTTCTGCATTTTGTTATGACAGTTGTAGAGTGTTCGCATTATACTGATTATTATTTATGTGAATTTTTTTGTAAACATCTGTCTATGCCGAGACGGATATTTCAATTAAGTACCCATCCTTGACCTTGAACTAGACGCATACATTACGCAGCACGTAGGAATACACAATATATCAAGATGTCCGGAATGTGATTACGAGTCACACTCGCATTACCATAACAGTATTAGTGTACGGCTAAACAAAGTGAATGTTTAGCAGAGTTGTCAGATTCAAATCACACGCCTCTCGCTCAGTGGATTAGCCCCCTTTCTTTTACTCCCTCAGTGGATTCGCTATCTTTCCTTTTACTCTTTCAGTGGATTCGCTCCCTTTCTTTTACTCCTTCAGTGGATTCGCTCCCTTCCCTTTACTTTCTCAGTGGATTCGCTCCCTTTCTTTTACTTTCTCAGTGGATTCGCTCCCTTTCTTTTACTCCCTCGGTGGATTCGCTATCTTTCCTTTTACTCTTTCAGTGGATTCGCTCCCTTTCTTTTACTACTTCAGTGGATTCGGTCCCTTTCAGTTACTCACTCAGTGGATTCGCTCCCTTTCTTTTACTTTCCCAGTGGATTCGCTCCCTTTATTTCACTCCCTCAGTGGATTCGCTCCCTTTATTTCCCCTCAGTGGATTCTCTCCCTTTATTTTACTCCCTCAGTGGATTCTCTCCCTTTATTTCACTCCCTCAGTGGATTCGCTCCCTTTCTTTTACTCCCTCGGTGTATTCACTCCCTTCCCTTTTACTCCCTCAACCTTCTCCTCTCCACGTTTATCTCTCATTCATTAATCCCCTCATCCATGCTTCCCATCACTACTTTCACCAACATCCTTGATCTTCGTTTTTCATCCATCCTCACTCAGCATCTTTCTCTAATCCATCCTCACTTATCCATCCTCATTAAACCTTCCCATAATCCATCGTCATTCCACCTTCCCATAATCCATCCTCATTCCACCTTCCCATTATCCATCCTCACTCACCCACCCCCTTATCCATCCTCACCCATCCCTTCCTCTGATCCATTTTCTCACTTCTACTCCCTCTACCTCATTATCCTTATCCCATATCCTTTACCGACTCCCTTTTCTTATCTACTCCACTCTCAACCTTCAACTCACTCCCTCCCCACCCCCATCCTCCCCCTCCTCCCACAACACGACAAACCGCGCCTCCGAATCGAACTCGAACATAAACAGTCCACTTTAGTAAACCAGTCACGTGATGCCCGACCTTCCCGTCCCCGCCTCACATTTACACCCTCAAAGAACCCGCGTCTGTGCCGAGTTTCATTTGCACTTTTGGGCAATCAAGCCGCCTGTCTTCTCAGGCAAGATGCTTCAGCGTCCTCACAATCACCCCCCCCCCCTCCCACACCCATCCCCCTGATATTTCAACTCCACAATCCCCCAAATGTTATTCACTTCCTTTCACCCATCCCTCTTTTGTAAAAAAGACATTTTTTCCCCTTGATTGTATTTCAAGCTGAACCTCATTACATCATGTGATTGCTATCAGGAAAAGCTAACTCCAACAACTCAACATTGCCAAGTGGTTCAACTGTTCACTGATTTGATTTTTCAAGATCCAACACCGATATAAAATATAAAAAATAACACCAGCAATATAGATAAGTTATATTGTAGTTATATAGATAAGTTATAAAAGATGAAATGCTAACCCAGCTTCATATTATCATACATTTACAATTCAATTTTGATGTGTTTTTAAAGCATGTATTTGAATTTTGTTCCTGTTAGGTTTATTTACTGAAAGAGCCGGAGGGAAAGTATATAGATTGTTGATTGCCACTAAATAAAGATTTTAAAATATATACAATAATTGTCAATTTCAAGCCTGATTATTTGATGAAGCGGACAAAAAACAAATTTCTTCGGCTTAATGTAATAGCTAATGGCCAAAAATATATTAATGAGTAATTATTTTTAATGAGTTATGTTGAGGATTTTGAAGTTAAACCAGCATAGTTGTGTTAGGACTCCATACATCACCGCTGAATTTGATAACTACACTATGTGAAAAATCGACGTGGGTACCTGCGTCATATTCAATCTACGACTCAAATACATTCTACTGCGTCAAAGGCATATAATACATATGACATAGACACATTTCACTACGCCATAGATATATTTTACCTTTACCTCCCCCCTCCCCCCGAAGAAAGTCTAACGCCCCCCCCCCCCCCCCAAACGAAATGGAACTTATTTATAAAATATATAAAATATATACTTTTGACAGTGTCTTCCTCCCCCTAATATTGTTGTCCGTCATCCTCCCCCCCCCCCCCCCCCGCTGGAAGAAACACTGCTAGTACGTCAAACCAGTGTGAGATCCATTGAGATCGTGCAGGAAATGGCCCATATCCCCCCACACCTTATGATCAGGCAGATCGAATATCTGCGACATCCGCTACATCGATCACACAGCACGTCAATCTCAACTCGGGAGGTGATCTCATGTCCAGAGACTCTCTCATTTTCTCTCTCTCTCTCTCTCTCTCTCTACCTGTCATTCTCTTAATAACTCTTCCTCTTGTTGGATGTCTACCTCTCATTCTCTATCTCTCTCTGTCACTATCTTTATAACTCTACCTCTTTTTGTATGTCTATCTCTTTCTATACCTCTCTCTTTACCTCTCTCTACTTCTCTCTCTCTCTCTCTCTCTGGCTACCTCTATCTCTACCTCTTTTTATATATATTTTTTCTTTCGCGTGAAACTTAATCTCTTTCTGTATTTTTATCTCTCTTCTTTATTTTCTTTTTTTCTCTATCTCTCTCTATCCATCTATCTCTCACTTTCTCTCTCTATCTCTCTCTCTCTCTATCACTCACTCTCTATTTCTCACTCTCTCTATATATCTTTCTCTCTCTATCAATCTCTCTCTCTATATCACTCTATCTATCTATCTCTCTCCCTCCAACATGGTACCAAACAAACTTTTCTCACTGGATACTTCCGATCATGCGCACCGATGTATTCCACCCATTGCTTGATGCCCGTTTAAACACCTCTGTTGAAATAACAAATCCTTTTTGCTGACATAATTCTAATACAAAGCCTCTACCATTAAGTTAAGTAAGATAGCTTAAACAAAATTAACTCTTAATTGCTATGAATATTTCTGACAATTAGTTTCATAAAAGATATGCTCTCTTAAGATTTAACGTATATTATTACACAAGAAAAACAACTTATTTGTTTCGTTTTTTATTTTTCTCGCGCAATTTATTTCACAAGTTTTTAAGTTTAGCCCAGACTTAACAGACAACAAACGAAACAATTCAAGTAAGCAATTTTTTTTTCAGCCGAGTGAGATATAGATGTTATCAGAGGTAAAATGGGAAGGCTTAGAGCTAAAGTAATGTATCTAGTGTTTGAATTACCATAGGTAAAGTGCGAATTTTCAAACAGTAATAAAAACGTCAAGGTTAATCAGTGGCATAAAAAACGCATTAATTGGATTTTGAATAATTTGGTTTCTTAAAAGTACAAAACATTCGTTTTCGTGGAGTTTTAATCTGCCTTAGTGACTTAGAAATAAGGTCTTCCATTTTGTTACTGGCGTTTTTTTTTTTTTTTTTTTTTTTTTTTTTTTTTTTTTTTTTTTAAATTTAATTTAAATGTTTACCAAACTAATATTGTGTTTACATTTAAAAATTTCTATTTTGTAGAGATTTGAGAACCTCTTCCATTTTATTTTTTCTGTGTAATTTCTTAAACTATGTGTTTTCCCTGCTTCAGCATCTCCTTCATCGTCTGTCCCCGTTCGTGCCATTGGGGCAGATGAAGTAGAGTTCATCTGTTTCAATGACATCAGAATACAAAGGGTGAGACTGTGGTCAGTACTATGCTGGGATTCTTTTATTTCCCTAACGTGAGTCAGGTACCCATCAGAGATGAGCGGATTAAGGCACAGTCTATAGCCTCAAACCGGGGGACTGAACTCGTCGAAACTCTCGGGTTAACAGTCGTGAGCTCTTCTACGGGGAGGGGGGGGGAGGGGGGAGGAAGGGGGGAATATTCTGGCAACTTCTCTTGTATAAGTTCATATCAAACACTTGGTTTTCATTTGCACATTTGTATTTTATGTCAAAACGCAAATTTGTATTTTATGTTAAAATAAAAAGTTAACATAAAAGAAACATTCAATTTTGGTCTTTTTCCATGATTTACATAGAATATAAGTCAAGCGACATTATAATAATAGTATCATCTATAATGCCCTAGTTTGCTTGCACTGACAAACAAAAAGAAAAAAAAAAACTGGGTTACCGTTCGCGCACAGCGGTATTGACGAAACATAAACAAAAAAAAACGCTTTGAGCATTAAATTAGGATTTAAAAATGTAAAAAAATAAAAAAATTACACCGTCCATATGAAAACAAAAACTGACACAAATCGGATTGACTTCCTGGTTGGGCTGTCTATAAATTCACCTTTAGGACACACGTTGTCATGGAGACCAATCTAAAAACAAAAGCCTGACTACACTCAAGGGCGATAACTCGGTGATTGGCACTGGAAATACCCAGTCAGTACGAAGGGAGGGAATCTAAAGGGAAAGTTCCTATATACAATAATGAATTAAATAGTATCTCAATAGACCCAAGATCTTTTATTTACTTTTTCTTTTATCGAATTCTGTAGATGATTCTAAAGGGTGACCCTCTTGAACTTGATTTTCCAAAGCATTACACACAAAAAAAAAGAAAAAGAAAAAATCACAGCCAATGAACTAAGTGGCTAAATCAAGCGGGAAAAAGAAACATTTCTTTTTTTTTTTTTCAAAAGCTTTGAACTGCATTCTACTCTCTGATGTAGCTTAGCGTAATTTTAAAACTACAGAAAAACAAGTGCAAAATGGCTACAGGAGATTGTAGCATAGGCGTCTCTCTTGGGGGTTCGTAACTGTTGTGGTGGTTCTAAACTTGATTTGTGGTAACTACACATGGGTGTTTGGTTGTATATTGATTACACTTATACAATAGGAGGGGATGATGAAACAACTTGCGTGAGGCGACTATAGATGTAATAAAGATTTTTGTTGAAAGGACCAGGATAGAGGACGATGAATGTAGTTGGTGACTGATACAGTATCAGAGATGATGTTATGATGTTATGTCAGGTTGTGGTGGTGCGATGATGTGGGGGATGTGGTGGTGTGATGATTTGATGATGTGGTGATGTTTCGATGTGATAAGTTAGTGATGTGATGATGTGACATTGTGAAGATTTGATCATATATTGTGATGATGATGTGACGAATGGTAATGTGATAATGAATGATGGATAATGTGAAGATGTGATGATTTTTACGATGTAATGATGTGATGAGGTTAAAATGTTAAGAAGTGATGTTGTTGCAATGTGGTGTTGTCTTAATGATGTATTTTGATGTGTTTATGTGATGATGCAGTTATGTGGTGCTATGATGATGTGAATATGCAATGATGTGTTTATGTGATGATGTGATAATTATACTTATGTCGAGTTTACATTATAGCTTGATACACTTAAGGTCTCACATATATTTAGCTACCATTAGAGACAAGTATAATTAAGTAACACCTAAAAATTGTATTCAAAGTATCAACGTGATATTTCAACAAAAGCATAATCATTAAAGTTAATTTTATGTGGATAACACAGAACACTCACACATAAATAATATTAATAATTTTTCACACACAACTTCAATTTTTTATATAAATATAATTAACAACACATAAATGTCAGTAACATAATTCGCCCTATAATTATTTCTATTAATTACTTACTTCGTTTTAAAACAAAAAAAACCTTGTCATTGTTTGTTTACCTTTTCAAGCCATTATTTCTTCATTCAATATTAATTAATAGTCTAGCCGTATTTTTATTATTATCTCGAATCGTGTTTTTACAACAGATCTCATCAGTTAAAAAAAAAAAAAACTTGCGAGACACCATATCCAAGCTGTCGACCAGTTGATGGTGGATTAACTGATTTCCCTGAAGTATTAGGTACGGTAATGGGATAAAAACAAAGATTTATCACATTCTTGAGACCAGTACGGTAAGGTGATGGACGAGGTCAATAAAAAAAAATCGTCGAACTACATGGTAATTTTTTCTTTACTTTAATATATATATATATATATATATATATATATATATATATATATATATATATATATATATATATATATGTGTGTGTGTGTGTGTGTGTGTGCGTGTTTGTATATTTATGTATAATTGTGCGTGTGTATAAGATTTTCTTGTATGGTTTCAGATCGGAAACGTATTCTTCCGCCTACTGATATAAACGACTAACTATAGTTATCGACACCCCAATTTCAGCCACTCCAATGTTGAGAACGACGTTTGTACAAGCACAGACAACACTGATGTTGAATAAACACATGAATTCTTATTTTTTGGAAAAAAAAATTACTGCAGTCAAATGTATGTATTTTACAACACAAAGCTGGTGGAGGTCAAAGTTCAACGTCAGAGTCTCAGCGTGCATTCAGCCCAAAAGGGTACCCAGCTTGATTTGGATAACCTGGTAGACTGTGTACTACCGACATTATATTCATCTTATGTTGAATTTTAAAATCAATGGCTCCAACTTTTGGGTTTAGAATATTTAGAGAAGGTGTTGTTATATTTCTCATTTCAACAGTTAATAGTTTAAGATAAAATAATCATTGTTATTGTGAATTATCATAAATTTAATTAAGAAGTACGATTAAAATTAGTTTTAAGCTAGAGTCTCAACTAAAATAATAAATGTCACAAAATATCTATTGGAGCCTAGCAAAGTTCAATTTTATAATGGCAAAACAGAATAATTGTTTTGCTTTATTTTAATGTGTGCACTTATACTGATATATATATATATATATATATATATATATATATATATATATATATACACAAAGCCATAGTAATTTATGGAAAAAGCAACGAAATTGGTATTAATTTCCGTCATTACCATAATCACAGTATATAAATGATAATTAACTGCGTAATTAACAGACAAAAACCTATAAAAACATCTAAACCAAGGTTGCAGAATATCACAGGCGATGATGTTGTTGTTATTTCCTTCCGTCGTTCGTCCTACCCCCGCCTCACTAGTGCGGTGTTATGAAATTAATAAATAACATTAGCGTACATTGTTTCATTAATAAATAATTTGTGCGTAGCCTTGACAGGATTGGTAGCTAGTAAAAAGATCTCCCATGAAATAAGTAAAAGGAGATAGAAATAATTGTGTGTCGTGTCGGATTCTCATTGTTTTTAAGAGTGCTGGATTGTGTTTGTATGTGTGTGTATTTATAGATATGACTGTATTTGTTCTATATTACAATTTATTTATACAGTTAAGAGTACTACATTTATGTTAAGTACAGAACTTGTTTGTCATAAAATGAACTGTTGTTTTCGTAATATGAATGTTAAAATTGTCTATAATAACAGGTATACTTTTTCTTCTTCGTTCGTATGCAGAGTTTCTTCCAGGCATCTCTTCGGGGGCAAAGCCCCCCCCCCCCCCCCACCCGAAAATTTTTTACCGCCCCCCCCCCCCCCCCCGAACGAAATGAAATTTATATAATTTATATAGAAAATATATACTTTTAACAGTGTCCCGCCCCCCCCCCCCGAAAATTTCAAGTGCCCCCCCCCCCCGGAGAAAAAAGTCTGGAAGAAACACTTTTCGTATGTATAAATTTGGAAGGGATATCCTCCAACACATTTAAGCGTGTCAACACGTTATAAGTTATATAGACCGTAGAATCCGATATCAGTCTGCTATTGTTTATGAATTTGCTACTATAACCTATGTCCTTTTAAGGACAAAATACAAGACAGCAGTTGTTTGATTTAGGAGTTTTCTCTCAAAGATTGGTTGCAATCGCAATAGAAATATTTTATTTTCCCGATGTTTTGACATACTTGTGTTCTATTTTTCAGTCAAAACACGAGCTGATGTTTCCGTATACGACTTTTTAATCACACCGTACTAATAATTTACATACAAGTAAGTAAAGCTACCTTTTTCGAACCTGACGGTCCATAGGACAAATGAAGAAGAGTTCACCTGTTTCTGTTACCTCGGCATATGAAGAGACAGTGTGGTCAGCACTATGTCCAGCCGCCTTTACTTTCCTATCGTGATTTAAACACCCATCAGAGCAAAGTCAGAGCAGTATATGATTACCCCGTCATTAGACTGTTAAAATATGTGTCGCCTATAAAGCGACCTTTATTTCATTACTCGAACATTTAAGAAAAACCAATTAACGTGATTACCATTCTTCAACTCACAACAAACTAGAAGCGAGATATAATAGGCAATTAATTATTGGCGTAATGGAGCAATTAGTTTTAATTTTCTAGTTCATCTCAGGAGATTTTAAAATCTTAAGTTTTTGTTTTCTTAATAACAAATTACAATATATAATAGCAGTCATGTTGTCTCTATTATATTCAGTTTTTATAATGTTTTTGTAGTCAGTTCGTGAAAGCTATTATCTGCAAGAACAAAAAGGTGCATAGTTCAAGGTCAACTTAGATGTAGATGCAATCAGTTTTGAACTTTCCAAAACAGAATCGTCACGACAATGTGATGAGTCAGTTGTTGTCACGAATACCAAAGCGTAGTCGAGTGGTAGGGGACAGATTGCTTTTGCCAGCTTTTTGTACTGTATCCAAATGGAGGTGTGATGGAGGTACTTTTGTAATCTCTGGTGGGAGTTGAGGCTGCGATGTGGTGTGGAGGGTGTGGATTGTGTGCTGTGGAGTGTGTGGTGTGGTGTGGTGTGGAGGGTGTGGATTGTGTGGTGTGGAGGGTGTGTTGTGGAGGGTGTGGATTGTGTGGTGTGGAGGGTGTGTTGTGGAGGGTGTGGATTGTGTGGTGTGGAGGGTGTGGTATGGAGGGTGTGGATTGTGTGTTGTGGAGGGTGTGGTGTGGTGTGGAGGGTGTGGTGTAGTGTGGTGTGGATGGTGTTGTTGTGTGGTGTGAAGTGTGTGGCGTAGTGTGGATTGTGTGGTGTGGTGTAGAGTGTGTGGTGTGGAGGGTGTGGATTGTGTGGTGTGGAGTGTGTGGGTGAGGTTTTTGAGGGTGTGGTGTGGAGGGTGAGGTGTTGAGGTTGTGGTTGTGGTGTGTTGTAGAGGATTGTGTGTCTTGTATTGGACAAGGTGTTCGTAGTGTTTTAGTACGTGTGCTATTTAGACAATGCCTTGGTTTAGAATCAGGGAGTGGTGTGGTGTGTTAGTTTCCTTTCTGTTATCTCCGTCCTTTCGTTCTTTGTAAGAACAATATTTTTGTAAACTTCCTCAGGTGTAGTTCTCAGTCAGTTGTTAATCCCCGTTGGGTGATAATCTCTTTCAGGTGATAATCTCTGTCAAGTGTTAAACTGCAGGTTATAATATCTTTCAAGCGGTAATCTTCACCAGGTATTAATCTCCGTTGGGTGATAATCTCTTCCACGTGATAATCTTCGAGATCTTCTCTTTATCCATCTAAAAAATGCTAACTTAGTCATTCATTGGATGCTGATTACAACTCAAAAAAAAAAAAATTCAAAAATTTTCATCAAGCTTTAATTAGTCAACGTTTTTTTTTTTTTTTTAAGTTTTTACATTTAGCAATGATTTAATGTTTTCATCTCACTTTTTTCTCATATCAAACATTACGTGCATGCTTCAACCGATGAGCTATTTTAGCCCTGTAATTAATTCAGTGCAAGAAGGACACCGGTGTTGTGACGTAAGCAAGCATTCCTGACATAATCCGTTCTCAACATTCTGCTAATTATTACTGGGATCAATTTACAGGCTTTTACATTTTGCGCGTGAGTATTGTGTGTGTGTAATTATTATAATGAACGAGACTGTAATTGCACGTGAATTACTGAGGACAAAAAATGTGCGTGGCATTAAACTTTTTTATGTATTTGTTTGACGCAATGCGAAAAAAAAAATACCATAAAATAATGCTGGTTTATTAAAGGGTGGGTGATGGTGGGAGTAGTTGGGATAAGGACGGTCTTTTGCAATGTTAAAAAAAAATAATTAAATTTTCTGTAAATTAAATAGCTTGGGGAGTGAGGAGAGGGGGTGGGGGTAGTGATAATGTAGGTATAAAGGAATGACACATCTATTTTGTAATTAAAATAATAAGTTATGTACTAACGATCGGCCGCTGAAAAAGTAGAACAAACTCTGGAAGTGCTATCATCATCATCATCATTACAAGGGGAGGTAAACAAAAATGTAGTCAACCTAAATTTCCGCTGTTCTAGTTTTTGGTTTTAATCTGCTTATGACAATTTTAATCGTCTGCTTTTGTAATATGGTGAAGTTATTTTATACCTGTTTCTTGTCTTGAGATTTTAAGTGTTAATGTCTTTTAGAAGTGTGGACTGACAACTTTTCCTGGCAGATTTTAGTTCATGCAAATCATATTTCGGGGGGGGGGTGTGATAGCTATTTCCCACCCTGAAGCATATCCCCCCCCCCCCCATCAACGAAATATAATTTATATAGAAATATATATTTTAACCAATGTCCCCCTCCCCTCCAGGGAAATACAAGTCAGCTCCCCCCCCCTCCTCCAAAAGTTTCAAGTGCCCCTGAAAGAAACACCCGGAAGGTATCGGTACTTGGTTTCTCAAATCTTGACACACCGACCCAGCTTACAAGGAACTGAAATCATTTGGTGGTTGTTTAAGTTAAACAGAGTCGCAAGGTGACCTGCAGTGTGACCGCACCCAACATGGTCACCACGCGATAACATAGCCGTCACGTGACTACATCAGTCGTGACGTGGCGTTACTCAACATTGATCCCACGTGACAATAACATCCGTCACGTCAGCAAAATACAGTCGCACGGTGACCGTAACTAACAGATACGTCACGTGACTAAAATTAAATCTTGACGTGGCATTACCCAAAATGGTCATTGGGTGATCCTTACACAAGTCGCCTGAATAAACAACGTGACAACAAACCAACACTGTCCTCACGTGATCATAAAATCCATCACGTGACCAAAAAATAAACACTTAACCACGACACGACAAACATACAACATGGCGGCCACGCGACCAAACCAAACCAAATCCCAACAGAACGGAATACAAACATGAATTCTTGATGTGACCAAAACCCGCGCGGTCTTCACGTGAACGTCACGAACGTGACTTCCACGTGACAATAGCAAAGATTTTCGCTCTCTCCACTCATCAACTTGATTAAAAAAAAATTAATTAATATTCTAGAAAAAAAAATCATTGTCGTATAAGAACTCTTTCAAGAAAAACCATTCAAGTTATTCGCTTGCACAATTAAACTGACAATCTTTTTCTTTTCCCCGAAAGCGAATGCAAAGAAATAAAAACGTCGTTTTGGGGTTATTTGAAATTAAATTCGGACTACATCCATTAATTATGATTGACATTTCTCTAAATGGCTGGCATTTGAAACGTTATTTTATAGACTCTGTGAACCTCCCCTGCTCCTCACCCACATCGTCCCGTCCCCCACCCCCCTCACCCCCATGCCACGTCATGTTTATAAATATGTTACATTTTAATCCACTTAATGCGTGACGAGACATCGAACAAGGGAGACAAGAAAATAAGAGAACTCTTCAAATGATAGAAGCGTCCATTATCTGGAGAGCAGATCTGGTTAGAGGTGTCATTTCTTTTATACAATTCGTTAAATAAATAAATAAATATATATATATATATATATATATATATATATATATATATATATATATATATATATATATATATATATATATATATATATATACATATACATATAAGCGATCATTGACCAGTAACACCACCATTCTCTCTTTAATGAGTGAGTTAGAAAGCTTGGATTTCCTTTACGATGTGTGAGGACTAAAAAGGCTGAGTGTGTCAATAGTATGGCGTCACAACTCCGACACCCACAAAGAAATGCACTCAAAACAATATAGGCTATTTTTAAACAAGATTTTACCAGTCATTTTGTATTTTTTTAAAACATTAAATAGTGATAATCCATCTTGTAGTCTGCTTCAATTTTCGTAGTTTGTTCATTGAATTTTGGGGGTGGGGGTGGGGGTGAGGGGGATGACAGTGTCGCGTCATCTAAGTAGGAGCTTATCTAACTTTTCGTGGCGATGTATGACAATAAAGTGGTTTGGTTACAATGTGGCAAGCAAAATAAATCGTGACAGTATACATTTCCTTTGCCGCAAAAATTTTAAAAATGCTTTCCGGCGTAGCCCCGCATTAATTAAAAATTAATAGCTTGCAAATTGAAAATGTAAAACGTGAGACTGACTTAGGAAAAGAAGGGAAAAAAAATCTCATTACAGAGATACAATCAGTTGAATTGCTAATTGCCGCCAGCCATGTATTTTTTTTTTTCTGGCCAGAGACGGTTGGGCAATTTTTTGATGAATTGGGTTAGTAAAGACATTACACGACCTACTAAGGTCGTATCTATTAGGGGAGTGAACTCCGAGGTTGTTTTTTTTTTAAACTAATGTATTAATTTGTCGAGGTAATTGTAGAAGTTTTGTTTAACCACTTTTGAGAAAAATTACTCTCCAAAAAAAAATTCATTATTAATTGCTTTTTTTTTTAAATTGTAAATTTGTTTCGTTTATTTGTTTACCTTTTATATACTAAAATGGTGGTTAAACTGCTGGATTAATATGCACGGTTTTAATTGGTTGAGATGTAATTTATGTTTAGTGCAGCTGGTTCATCACGTGGTAGTTTTATATTTTTAAATTAGTGCCAAAATAAAAAAGTAAAAATAGCGTGTGATGATCTGAGATACTACAACCCATTTGAAGAACATGACTGTCAATTTTATACTGCAACTGCAAATGTAAATGATTGGTGATATATATATATATATATATATATATATATATATATATATATATATATATATATATATATATATATATATATATATATATATTCACAGTAAGTAAAATATTTACGATCTGGTATGCCCAACTCTATAATTAATGCATAATGTCTACAAGAGGTGTATCCACACCATTGGTTTGACGCACACTCGACTAGTTAAGTAAATACACCATGAAGGGGCGTTTGACACTCCACTTGTCCAGTTAAGGTTCAAGACGTCATAGTCCAGTATATCTACGAGACTGGGGTGTCATACACTCCACTAGTCCAGTAAATTAACGAAATTTGTGTGTCTAGAACAACGTCTTTAGAAAAATCTTCATGACAAAAACCAGTGCTGAAATTTTAATGAGCCGATATCCCTTTTAGGGAAACTAGAATTTAACTTCCTCTGACCCATGTTCCTCTAGACTTTCACTTATGAATGTGAGGTTATTTTGATCACATTTATTGAGCTTTAAAAAATTTTTAAACATTATAGAAAAGCGAAATTGTAAGATACAGTTTAGTTTACATAAACTTCATTAACCTCAAATATATAAGGTATTATTAAAACCCATATGTTTATATAGATCAGATACACCTTGGATTTCACATACGCATAACTATTTAAGATTATATTCAAAACAGATTGCAAACTCTACCTTTTCATTTCATGTATCACAATTTTATACATTTTTAAAAATTTTTTTTTTTTTTTTAAAAACAATTTGAGATCCGTCCAACTCAACAAATACCGCTATAAGTTGTAGCGATCTCCTCAACCCAAACTTCTGCGTCCCCTATGTGGGCGTCTGGTCTTCCTAATCAAATCTGCCCCCATTTCTGTGGACCTCTGGGTCAGAGCTGTCACATTAAGGCAAGGCTGTACCAGTCACAAACATGGGACTACCTATAGCTACAGGCAATTCCCCTTTTTAAAAACTAAGTCGACTTGGTTAAGCAATTACGGTAGATGGTATCTGACGAAATTGAAATTGAAATTCTTAAATTGATTTTAAAACAGTTTTGTCAGCGTATCTGTCAGAGTGGATTTTTCAACACAAAAAAAAATGTACGATCAGACAATATTTAATTCCAAATTAATATTGTCATAGAGTCTATTTATTGATCTAAACATAAAAGGCTGTCACAAATTCAATTTACAAACACGATATGGAAAAAAACAACATTGTATTTATTCGTTTCAATGTTGTTTTTTAAATTATATCCGAATCTGAATACTACAAAATGCAGGACACTCGTGACAGGAGCTGTTTATATTTCAGATCCAATTATAAAGTTTTCGTTTCTTTATGCTTCGTTATTTTGACTTTCTCATGTAAAGCGTACAGAGGAAATATTATAATCCTGTGTAAAAATTAAAATGGAATTTTTAAAACTTGTGGCCGTTTTACACCTTCATATATAATTGTATAAGGAATATAAATAATTCATTGTAATCGCGCAAAAATATATATGCAGGCATATTCAGACAGTTGATATGTATATCTTAGATCAAATTGTAAAGCATTATTTTTCAACTATGAACAGCTGTTAATCTTACTAATATGTTAACACATGTATTCCAGTTGTGACAACTTAGCCAACTGTTATAAAAAATTAAAAACAAAATTCAACACTAAAGTTCAAAGGTCAGTGCTATTTAACACTGCTCTCTGACACACAAGGCCCTATATAACACATTAAAACATATTAAAATATTATGTGTAACTTTATGTACTCTACCCCTCACCTTTAAAATACATCGTTTAAGGAAACAGTAAAAAGAAAGTGGTGTTTAACCTTTTTCCAGATAGTGCCCCTAACCAGAGGCCTAGCGAGGGGGGGGGGGGGGGGCGGGGGGTGCGGAACGCACCGGGTGACACCATTTAGGGGGGTGACACAAAGGCAAAAAATAGTAAAATATATAAAGAAAAATTTGAGGGGGGTGCAAATCGAAAGTTTGAGGGGGGGGGGGGGGTGCAAGTTTGTCCCTGGGAAGAGTCGCTACGCCTCTGGGGGTGGGAGGGGGGGTGACACCATTAAGTACCGCACCGGGTGACACCCGACCTCGCTACGCCACAGCCCCTAACCATAACATTGAACCTTACCCCTCATTCTTAGCTTAACCCTAACCCAGCAGCATTACCCAATACTTTGTTGTGCCACAATGAACATACAGGTTGAAAAATGTAGACTAAAATTTTGACGCTAAATACACAATACAAGCCTAATCCTAAATATAATCCAAAACCTGAAAAAAAAAATTAACACGATAATGTTTTGCATAAACAGAAAACACACAAGTACAGAATAGCCGACTGTACAAATCGTAATGACTTGAGATAACTACACCAAATCTAAATACACTGCTGAGGTATATTATGACTTGAAATAATTACACCAAATATATAATACACTGCTGTAATACATTATGCCTGAAATAAATACACCAAATCTAAATACACTGCTGAGGTACAACCCATATAAACTTCACTTCTCTAAACGTCAAGCGACTTTTAAAAAACGATTGGAATTTATTATAATGATGAAACAGGTATAAGTGATTTTTAACTTTGAGATTCGAGATAAGAATACCCCTCATCTCTACCCCACACACCCACACACCATCACCTCACCATCGTTTCCTAAAAAAAAAAAAGTAAAAGTCCTCGGGAATTCCAAACTTGTCGTTTCAAGTAGCACAATATTTATGCCAAGGAGCTTGATATATGCGAGAACATATATATTTTTTTTTATGTTGAGGGTGTGTTATTTAGAGTTTTATGATGTCACGAGGTGTTGACATGAGATTTTGACCCGGTGTTTATGTAAGCATAGCACGTGACGTAGCACACGAATACATGTCGAGGTGGGAGGTTTAAAAATACACATCGGATTTACCCGGTTGATTGCAAAGCAATTTAAATAAATAAATACTTACGTATACTTTGGTGGGTTATAAAATATGGCGTTAGGAAGGATTGGAGTTAAGACAGTTGTATTTGAGAAGGGGTGAAGAATCGAATTATTTTTCAGGATTTAGTACGTGGGGAGGGGGGGGGGTATGTGACGTAGAAATAAAAATGATATTAGTAATAAAAGAGGTACCCGTTGATATCGGTTAGAACTGTGGTTATACGTGTGGGTGGGGAGAGATTTGTGACGTCATTTTAAAGTGTGTTGTCTGACGTTTTTAATGCCTTTGATAACATACCAAGGGAGGTAAATATCGACATAAAAAAGAGTAACGTCCTTGTTATATATCTCTTTAAACTCTATGACATGATTTTTTTGTTCCGTGTAGTCATATTTATTTTTAGCGCGACTCTGGGCATCCAGTTAATGTTAAAAGGATCTAATTCTGACGGAACAAATCCTTCATACCCTGGGGTCACAGAGTCGGGTGATTTCTATGTCATCTTTTCTGTTGACTCTGAGTCGAGTAAGAGTAGTTAAGTCTTTTACCTTTAAACATGTTTACCTTCATTAGACCTAGATCTTAGCTAACCTGGCCTGGGACTGATGACGTCAATGTATTGCATATCGTCACCTCGCGAATGTTAAAAATAAAGATCATGTGTGTATTGCTACCCTGCTTATAAAATTTGGTTTAAATATTTACAATTCTAATGTGAGGAATTTTTTTTTTTTTTTTTTTTTTTTTTTTTTTTTTTTTTGAGTTCATCAAAACTGAAAGAGATTTGGAAGTATTCTATATTTTACACACGGCAACATTCACTAAAATTTTATTAGTTAACTAACGTTTTTTTTTGTAATGTTAAAATAATTTTCATATAATAATTAAATATTCACAAATGTTGCCCATGTACCTGCTGGTACCAAACACCATGAAGACCTACGGATTCTAAGGATCCCTCACCCGTTCTGGTTAAACATCTAGCCAGGAGCAAATAACTCCAAAGGCAAATAATTCCCATGAGCAAATAACTCTATAAGGGTAAAAGAAGTGCAAGGGCAAATAACTCTAGAGAGAAAAAAAAAGAGCAAGCAATTAAGGGAGTGTTTTCATACAGTTTAAGTGAAGACTCACTCAACATAAAAATCTGGGCAATATGGCGTGTATCTGACACTCCACGCGGGTTAAACATTGGTCATTCTCTGGGGTAGGTGCATGGAGTGGGTGTAAAGAAGGGGAGGGGGAGGAGGGGGGGAGAGGGAGGAGGAAGTTGCTAAAATATGCCACCATGCAAATTTAAACAGTATTAAGTGTAAGTGAAGATGGGTTGAGAGTATGTTGAAAGAGATGAGGAGATTTTGTGAATGGTTTTAAACTGGCCTTCGTGTTTGATTGTATTTTAAAGTGTTCAATGAATAAATTCGGAACTTTTTTTTTTAACTTAATATAGTGATAGAACATAGCTGACACTATAGGTGATTTAAATCGTCACTGTATAAGCGATGCATTATAAGTACATATTATGGGTGACACATTACATCTGACATTAAAGGTGGCATCTTATAAGAGACGTTGTATATATGAAGACATTGTGGGTAACAAATTATAGATGACGAATTATGGGGACAGATTATGGGTGACACATTTCAGTTGACATAAATGGTGACACATTAAATTAGGTAATACTTTTAAATGTGACTTAAAACAGGTGGTAAATTATAGGTGACTCA
The DNA here is from genome assembly GCF_028476545.2 of Physella acuta. NCBI lineage: Eukaryota > Metazoa > Mollusca > Gastropoda > Physidae > Physella > Physella acuta. The sequence continues at coordinate 113,153 of NW_026732200.1, read as the reverse complement.
TTATAGGTGAAACAATGTATGTTATACGTCATAGGAGATGTATGTGAAACATTATATGCAAATCATGCTAAATTACATTTATATGTGATATAATAGAGGTGATTCATTAAAGGTGACAAGTTAAATGTGACACATTATAGGTGACACATGTTTCGAGTTGCCCTTAGCCAGCATGGTCCATTTTCCAAGTGTCCTTGGATCGAACACTGTGCGGAGCGGAAGTTAAACCCTAAACATGCCAAGCATTATTCCAAACGGTTGGTCATAATCCCAGTCACAGAACACCACTTTGGGCAAAAATGCCAGCCTACTTTCTTTTTCTAGGTCCCGTACACATCACGATACGTCCTCGACATTCTAGACTCAACCAGCGGTGTATTGTTACGTATAAATTGTCGTGGCTCGCAGATAACGACACACGGAAAGCAGATGTTTGTATATCAGATATGCCTTTGATAACAGCGGCGTGTCTGTTATAGAATCCTTTCCTACGTGTTCAGATGTCATGTTTAGCGGTCAGTGTGGAACAAGCTCATGTTTGTCGTCAGTCCTGAGTGAGGAAATTGCTTCTATGTCGCAAACAGCATTCCTTGTAGTTAGTACAGGTCCCCAAAGCGATGCCTTCCGCCCTCCCCTACCCTCCACCGAAGAACATCAACTGCCCCCCCCAACGAAATCTAATTTAAATCTACTTTTACCAATGTCCGTCCCATCCCCACTCCCGGGATATTTAGCAGGCACCCCAAAAAGTTTCAAGTGTCAACCCCTTCCCCTTTTTTTTCGGAGAAAAATGAAAGAAACACTGTTCTTATCATAAGATGATTTCTGAGCACGATATAAAACTACTACAGTTAATGAAGAAGACGTGTAATAAATTAAAAATAAAGTACCATTTTCGAAACTGACGGGTAGTTGAGGTAGAGTTTTCCTGTTTCTGTGACCTCGGCATTATAAAGGGATAGAGTGGTCAGCACTATGCACAGCAGACGTGTAATAGCTGTACTAGTATTTCTTCTTTCATTAATTTCTTATCTCCTTGTAACAATCTGCAAGAAAAAAACGTTCTTCGGTTTTGTATTCCGTCTTCCAAAACAAATTCTCTTCATGTTGAATAATCTCTTATACAGCCAACTATTTTCTAAAGTCGGAAGATCAAAGAAATTAAAACCCGTCGTAAACTTTCCCCAAACTTTATCACAAGGCTGATGGTAAACCGGGATTCTCTTTATACACGGGTTGTAAAACCATGAACGGATTCATGGTCTTAGATTCTCTCTTATCTAGCCGCGATAGAAATAATATTAGAGACAAACAAGAGGAATTATAGGAAGATAGGGGGACGTTACCCATTTCTATTTTAGATTAGCACACAGTTAAATATTTGAGCTACACAACACGAATCAGAAATTAATATTTAAAAAAAAATCCTATACTTTAAATATGTTAGAGATTTAAATTTAGATTTTAGTTCGGATCAATTTTTTGATGAGTATTTCGTTAAGATGTAAGTTTTGTTAGGAAAGTTTTGTTGGGGTGTTGCAATAATAGCATACATGGTGAGTTGTTCTCTTCTCATTCTTCAACACGGCGGGATGAAGTGGCCGAGTGGTAGATCTCACGATAGCTAAGCCGGAAGTATCACAATTGGTTCCCCGGTTCAAATCGGATGAGCGTTCTTGAGTCCACCCAGCCCTTTAGGGTACCGGATTAGGGGGAAATAAAGACGACTGATTCTACTTCAAATGTGTCGGGCCTCGAATAAGAACCATAACTATGTATTGTATGAAAAATTGGACAGATTTGCCTTAACAACATTACATGTCAAAGAGGCATCACTAATACAGGAGATACGTTCGCCAATACAAAGGACTATTTGCAACATGTATAAAACCGTTTTGTCTTTTTTTTTAAAATAGAAACTACCAACCAATGCGTCTATTTTAAAGTGTTTACTGGAGATGGAAAATATATTCAAATAACCTTAGGAGTTTAAGTGTTTACCCTTAAACAACAAGATTCCTTATATATATATATATATATATATATATATATATATATATATATATATATATATATATATATATATATATATATATATATATATATATATATATATATATATATATATATATATATATATCTTTCAGCGACACTCCTTCAAAGTTTTAACTCCTATACGGTTACTAAATCCACCTGCTAATATTTACATCATACAGTGGAAGTAAAGAAAAAATCCCAAAAAATTAGCTCCAATGTTTCGTTAGAAAACGTATTACAAACTCGATAAACAAACGTCCCCACGATATTCCAAAACCCAACCCCTCACGAAACACTGAAACACAAACGCAAGTAACAGAGTTCTGTGTTTAACCCCAGCCCGACCGTGCCTGTTGTAAAGACTTTTCAGACTCCGCCAACATCCTGGGTCTCCCTAAAGCCTGGTTACTAGAGGGTTAATGTAGAATCAATGGGCCTCGAGTGTTTGACTTGCCCCGTCCGATGAAGCGGGTCTCGTTACTATGTTAGGTCAGCGGTAATAGGGGGTGACGTCAGTTCCGTTTCTGTTTTTAGTGGGTTGAGAGGGGGGAGGGTATTTGACAAACATTAGCTTGTTAGGCTCGACTATCTAGTTACGGCTAGATGTATTGGGGTGTTATATAACATTGGGTTTTTGGGTTTGATGCTTGCCTTCTTTTCAATGAGCAGATATGGAAGAAAAGTTTCGCTCAATTTTATTTTTTTGAGAAAACCAGCATGTGAAACTATTCTGTTTGGGATTTTGGAGTCGTCCGCTCTCCCTCCCTACCACTCAGTACTAGTAGTAATCCGATGCTCTGCGAAATGTATCCATATGGGAACGATTCCATTCCATACAACGCTTTTTATGTCTTTATATTTCAATTCGCCTTTTTTATTTAATAAACTTTTTAAAAAATTACAAATCCCTAACCAGTGTAAAAAAAAAGTTTATGAATTAATTATTTAAACCCCCGCGCTCGTGACCCCCTAGGGGTCAGTGCGGACACAAACGGTTGTTATGTCTAGGTGAGGTCACAACAACGTGATCCCCGCACAGCGTGACACGGGATGTAACGCCATCAGTCATTGGATAACCTTTGATCCGGTCGGAGGTCACTGTGACCGGAAAGACGTCACTTGTTTTCCTAAGGACCGCAACAATAATAACTGAGCGTAACAAAAATTATTTCGGTAAATAACTTTAATTAGGGAAAGACGGGTGAGTATTACAAATTTGAAAGCCTACAATATCAGTGCGTTTCTTACCAATTTGAATGATTTTTTTAACCTATAAAATTTTAGCGTAATTACAGTACATATTATTGTTATTAGTTGCGTTTCCTACGGGTCATTTCAATAAGGTCAAAACAAGCGGCGGTTGTTAAGTTGTTTATTGCTAGATCCTCATTGTTAAAAAAAAAAATTCCCCTTTCATACCTAATGTGTATAAGGTAGATGAAGTAGAGTTTTTTTTATTTCGGAATACGAAAGGATGGTGTGGTCAGTACCATGCCCAACCGCCTTTTACTTTCCCCAACGTAAGTTAAGGTACCCATAAGAGCTAGGTGGACTCAGGGACGTCGTGCAGACTTAAGCCCGGACTGAGATCCGGAAAATGAGTACACTCTGTTACCAAAGTGAGTACCATCGTTGAATATAGTGAGTACTCTCTGTAAATACATTGAGTACTTTCTGTGACCATAAGGAGTACTTTCTGTGACCACCACCTGGTGCACTGTGCGCAGCTTATGTTTTATAAACACACTTTTTTTTTACACCAACATGACCTTCTGCGGAAGTATAACATGACGCTACAGTTTGTTTTTTGCTGATCTGTTCAAATGCCATGTTTGTACAAGCAGTTTGCAGTATTGTGATTAGCTGGGACGTAATTCGTTCACAGAATGCACGAACCGCGGGCGATGCAGTCCCCTTATGGTGCTGACTAGTGCAGGACAGTACGACTTTTGTAGATGTAACACACGTAGTCAATTTGACAATGACATTAATGATACAGCTTTTAAGATAATCTTCGTACACATTTTAATAAAAAAAAATGTAGATTAATACTTTGGCTGTTATGGTAATCGATGCACGGAATTTCAATAATAGTATGTTTTTGTTTGATAATTACGCCAGCTCCTATGATAATTTAGGCATGCAATAACAGTATAGAATAAAACGACACTCCACAATTACAAGTATATTATCCATATTCAGCCAAATTTAAACCTTTTCCAAGTCATAAGTCATAAACAGTGTTTCTTGCAGGCAGATTTTCAGGGGAGGGGACACTGTCCCCGATGCAAGTTCACGGCTTCCCCCACCCTCTCCCTTTCCGTCGAAGTAGAATAAATGTATTACTTGTATAGAAAATATATACATTAACCAGTGTCCCACCCATCCCATTCATCGGAAATTTTAAGTGACACCCCCCCCCCTCTTCAGTTTCGGAAGTTTCAAGATCCCCTCTCCCGGAGAAAAAAAAATATCTAAAAGAAACCCTCGTCATATACCCCATCTTGTCTAAAGGACTTTAGACTTGGATGTGAACTCGAGACTTACACACTAAAAAATCATCTCTTCGCTCTACTCCTCAGCCACGCTCCCACCTCTTATAACTGATAGTGTAGGTAAACAATATCACTAATATCACGAGGAAGCGGTTGTGGATTAGGCGAATTGGAAGATTAGGGCTGAGATCCTTTTCTCCCCAAGTAGTAAAGATGATTAATTCCACTAAGTCACATAAACATCATCCATTATACCCCATAACATTCTAAAGTCAAACGACGTGCTAAAAATAGAAACAACTTTTTGTCAATTTTAATCGAAATACCGTGACATAGTGAGATCGATCAGCCTTACTCGCAATAACTAACTGATCAAGCGCCAAGATCGATTTCCTTGACTCTAATCTAACCGCAAGTCGGGTAATAGATGAGTTGACTTTACAGACGATAATAAAAAAACGAATTTGCTAGTAGTTATGGTGACAACTCGTTCAATCAAAGTTCTAGGAAAAGTAAACCACATTAAATTTCAATCAATCAGGTAAAATTTAAGTCATCGTTTTGCTACACCGGCATTAGAGTTTTATTGAATACTTTTCGTTTTGGGTATTTTTTCTAATACAAGGAAAAATAAATAAAAGACACCGAATGAGTGTTCTATTAAATATTATGTTTAATACACATTTGTACAAATTTAGCTGCACCAAAATTAGAGTTTCATTAAATACTAATCAATTTCGTATTTTGGTAATAAATAAAATGAATGTTCCATTAAATACTATTTGCAACGCTATTTGTAAAAAAAATTAGCTGCACCTAAATAATTAGAGTTCCATTAAATTACTCATTAATTTCGTATTTTAGTAAAACTAAAAAAATAAAACGCCATGAAATCGTGTTCCATTGAATATTATTTAATTGCATATTTTAAATTATAATTAAAAAAAAAGCTCTGATCTACTTTTCTTCAATATATGGCTCAGTGCTTGTACTAAAAATAACACAACCGCTGGATGTTTTGACCTATGTATGTGTCACGTGATCAGCAGGAAACAAAACAATAAACAATCGTAAGTTCAGCTGACGCTAAAGTAACGTGATGGTGCACATAATCATCTTTACACGTTCGTGCCCATGACACATGGGGCAGTCGAAGTAGAGTTCATCTGAGACCTTGGTACATGAAAGGATAGTTTGGTCAGCACATTGTCATTGACGTAGCTAGGGGAGGTCGGGTGGGGTGGCCGCCCCGGGAGCCGACCATAAGGTAAAAAGATTAATGTAAACACACATTTAAGAAAGTAAACATGGCTTTACTCAATGATTCACAAGAAAAACCTTTACACTTGCAGGATAGTGACTGATAAAAAGTGACACTAACCTTCAAGCTTAGATGGTGGGGGGGGGGGGGGCGCTTTTTCATCAACTCGAATAACTATGTTTATAAATGGGTGCTGGGCGCACAATTGTTAGCTCGCCCCGGGCGCCGGAATGGGTCGCTACGCCTCTGCACTTTGCACAGCCGCCTTTACTTTCCCTAACGTGAGTTACGTACCCATCAGAGCTGGATGGACTCAGGGACGTTCTACTGATTTGAACCGTGATTCGAACTCGAGACTTTCGCTTTATACTTCAGATCACAGCTTGTTAATACAGTTGTATACGGTACGCATTCAATGACTCGACTTACAATACGTTTTGTTTAGCGTTAAAAACCTCCGCATACTCTCATAATTTGAACTTGGATTTGACGTACTGTTATCAAAATAGCTTCATAATCATTAGCCTTAATAGCAGGTTTAAAGGCCATAGGTGTTAAAGCTGATAATTATATTAATTTTTAATCACTCTTTAAAAATTAGGTGACGTATTGCTATCAAAATAACTCATAATTATTAGCCATAATTGCAGGTTTATTAGGCCATAGGTGTTAAAGCTGATAATTATATTAATTTTTTAATCAATTTTTAAAAATTAGGTTACCATTTTTTCCAGGTTGTGTCTGTAAGTTTGTGTTTAAATCATAACAAGCACCTAAAGACCGTCTTTTTTTTTATCCCTTATACGCACTGACTAGTGGTCTACCGTTCACATCAAAGTGTAATAACAAATATCACATCAGTTTTTTTTAACCTGCGACTGGTCAGTCTGACCCATGTCACCCTGACCCGACCGAATTATTACAACCAGGCTTTGTCATGTCAGTTAATAAAAAAAAAAATTTCCCATGCACACCAACGGCACCACGCATGCGCAACGGTTCGGAAATTTCCCTTTTGATTCTTTATGACGCAACCCTTCTAATTTTATTTTTTTATTATAATTTTTTGGAATGCGCGTCCTCATAACTAAACCCTTTCGCTGATTTGTGGTCTCGCCTTCAGCCTTAGAGCGTCTCAAGAATATGTCGTCACCGCGAAGAATTTCTCGCACAATTTACAACATATTATCGCTTCAGTCCTTCAGATGGCCATAAAGAAAAAAAAAAACTCTTTGGCCTCGCTTTCCAGTTCGCCACAGTAAAGAGCGATAACTCGTTACATTTTAATAACACTAAGAATCTCTTAGCCGACATTTTAAGCACGTTGTTATTTTTAGATTCTCCGCACGCATTCGGCCCACAATCGTCGCAAGGACGATTAAGGCGCTCTTTAAAAAAAACCAGTTATATTCATATTATTTTCTTGCGTGTGCTATACGACCACATAAACACCATAGGGATTACTGTGCAGAATTTTTCGCTTTATGATGTGTTTCAGATAACTATTTTAAAGGGAAGTCGGAGCCATCTACAGTAGTGATTAAAAATTGAGGTGCGTCTAGCCTTCAGTATCAGTGTCATCGATGGAGAGTGGGCTATGGGCAGTGCTAAGCAATTTTCATATCATGGATAAGTTGATCTTAATTTAGTAAATGATTGGTAGTTTATCAGCGCCAGAGGCTAGGAGTGGTTCACCTTGATCATTTACATGTTGTTATTTCAAAGTGGCTTGCCGTTGGACAATAGATTCCAGTACTTCATTTTATATATATATATATATATGTATATATATATGTATATATATATATATATATATATATATATATATATATATATATATATATATATATATATATATATATATATATATATATATATATATATATATATACCTTTAGCAGGCTGACACGTCCGTCTTACGAGGTAGTTACAGCTGTTATAATACAATAAATAATAAAAACATTCAAGTGTGTAAAGCAGCAACACTTTAAATATTCCATATCGATAACACTAATCTATGCGTCGTTTTGTTATCTTAAAATCACAGAATAGATATAAGTTAGTGTACAAAACAACTTTTTAAAATTTCCTTGAATGTGTTTACATTTTGTTTCCAATCACTAATAAAGTTTAACTAACCATGTTGGATTCTCTTATTTCAAGAGTAGCTATGACGTCTGCATTTGAATTCATCATCTTCTCCCTCCCCCCCCCCCCCCCGACCTCCACACGTCAAAACTGTTCCGCTACAGTTTTACTTGTACAGCTTTGAAGTGTTGAAATAGCACTTACGTACGACTTTATAAGCAGCGAACATGAAATTTCAAGTGTTGCAGGGGCGGGGAGGGGGAGGCGGGGGTGAGAAAGAAAAAAAGATTCTATTCGGGGGTTGGATTGAAGTGGGGGGGGGGGTCAAGGTCAAGATCTAAAAGTGTGAAGCCGGCGACGTTGTTCTGACGTGGGAGTGACGGCGTTTATCAGGGGCGTCAGGTCACATCAAGACAAGGGCGTCAGCACTGTGGATGGGTTCAAGCCACGTGACCGTCCACCCTCCCCCCCACACACACACCTAGCTCCCGTAATCACCAACATCAAAGAGAAAAAGAAATTCCACTCAACACAATTAAATATAATTAGCGTCATAAACAAATAGCTTTTGTGAGATATTAGATTATCTAATTTAGTGAAGCCTCTAGTTTTCAATAACAAAACTGACTACGTCACTCTTCGTAAGCGTCTATATAGTTAATATCCCTAGTTAATCTCCCCTAGTTAATCTCCCCTAGTTAATCCCCCTGGCTAGTCTCCCCTAGTTAATCCCCCTGGCTAGTCTCCCCTAGTTAATCTACCCTGGCTAGTTTCCCCTAGCTTGTCTTTCATAGTTCGTGTATACATTTGTGACAAGTTAGCCTCCCTTAGCGTGCATTTAAGGCTAACAAGTTACCTTGCCATATCGTAAACCGACAAGTTTGACTTGCCAACTGGCAGGCCATATATGACTGACAAGTCAGATGACCCAGGAGCCGACCATGTATAAAGGCGGCTTATCGCTGCAATATTTATGTTTTGTTTCCCTTTGATGGCAGTTTTAATCATCAGGTATAAGTGTTATGCATGGTTAACCTAGGGTTAAAATTTCTTCAGGGGTTATGGTCGCATGTGAATTCGTTGTGGTTCGGGTATGGAAGGATCTTTGTTTCAGTTTTGTTTTACCTGTAAGGTCAAGGTTAGGGCGAGTGGTGCAGAGAAGAATGTCTTTCAACTAGCGAAGAAATAAGAGGAAACAAAAACAAGTGTATATATATATATATATATATATATATATATATATATATATATATATATATATATATATATATATATAGGCCTATATATATATATATATATATATATATATATATGGTTAATCGCCACTATAGTCAAGGACATTGTTCATTAGCTTTTTTTCCTGTAATAGAGTAGTGTGTATAATTTCGGCTATTTTGTTACTTATATAATTAACTTTCGAACATGACGGTCCATTGGGGGCAGGTGAAATAAAGTTCACCTGTCACAGTGAAGAACGGCACAATGCCCAGCTGACTTTACTTTCTCTAAAGTGAGTCAGGCAGAGCAGGGGGGACTTAATCACGTCGTACGGACCCGCGCTAGGTATCCGAACTTAAGCAGGCATCTCTTTATTTATATTATATATATATATAAATATATATATATATATATATATATATATATATATATATATATATATATATATAAATTTAAATATATATATATATATATATATATATATATATATATATATATATATATATATATATATATATATATATATATATATATATATATATTTATATATATATATATATATATATTTAAATTTATAGTTATATATATATATATATATATATATATATATATATATATATATATATATATATATATATATATATATATTCAGAATCCGAAAGACCTGATCCAACAACAGTGTGAGAAGCTTTGATCTAACGTGTAACGACTGTGTGGAGATGTGTGTAGGACAGTGTGGAGATGTGTGTAGGACAGTGTGGAGATGTGTGTAGGACAGTGTGGAGATGTGTGTAGGACAGTGTGGAGAAGTGTGTAGGACAGTGTGGAGATGTGTGTAGGACAGTGTGGAGATGTGTGTAGGACAGTGTGGAGATGTGTGTAGGACAGTGTGGAGATGTGTGTGAGGACTGTGTGGAGATGTGTGTAGGACAGTGTGGAGATGTGTGTAGGACAGTGTGGAGATGTGTGTAGGACAGTGTGGAGATGGGTGTAGGACAGTGTGGAGATGTGTGTAGGACAGCGTGGAGATGTGTGTAGGACTGTGTGGAGATGTGTGTAGGACAGTGTGGAGATGTGTGTAGGACAGTGTGGAGATGTGTGTAGAACAGCGTGGAGATGTGTGTAGGACAGTGTGGAGATGTGTGTAGGACTGTGTGGAGATGTGTGTAGGACAGTGTGGAGATGTGTGTAGGACAGTGTGGAGATGTGTGTAGAACAGCGTGGAGATGTGTGTAGGACAGTGTGGAGATGTGTGTAGGACTGTGTGGAGATGTGTGTAGGACAGTGTGGAGATGTGTGTAGGACAGTGTGGAGATGTGTGTAGGACAGTGTGGAGATGTGTGTAGGACTGTGTGGACATGTGTGTAAGGACAGTGTGGAGATGTGTGGAGATGTGTGGACAGTGTGGAGATGTGTGGACAGTGTGGAGATGTGTGTAGGACAGTGTGGAGATGTGTGGACAGTGTGGAGATGTGTGTAGGACAGTGTGGAGATGTGTGGACAGTGTGGAGATGTGTGTAGGACAGTGTGGAGATGTGTGTATGACAGTGTGGAGATGTGTGTAGGACAGTGTGGAGATGTGTGGACAGTGTGGAGATGTGTGTAGGACAGTGTGGAGATGTGTGGACAGTGTGGAGATGTGTGTAGGACAGTGTGGAGATGTGTGGACAGTGTGGAGATGTGTGGACAGTGTTGACATGTGTGTGATGTGATGCCTTTTCCCGGTCCAGTATGTATGATGATCTGTTAATTACTCAATGGCTCGGTTGTCATTCATTAGTCCTTAAGTATGCAGGTAATTAACTTGTTGACTTAGACAAACCTGTCAAAAGCTTCACGTACTCTATTGTAAACAATTAATTATGATTTAAATTTAATTAATGAAGTTTGTCAAACCAAAGATTGATGCATTATGTATGTATGTATATATATATATATATATATATATATATATATATATATATATATATATATATATATATATATATATATATATATATATATGATTTTTTTTTTAAATTCAGTTGTAAATGATGTAACTTGTCTGCTTATACACCTCTCGTGATTTGAATGTTGCTCATTCATCTGTCGTGCTTTGGGCGAGGGCTACTCATCTTTTTATTTTTAGGTTGAGACAGGCAAATCAAACAACAGCAAAAACATCTTGAATGATATATCAACGATAATTCCGGTTATTATTTTGTTTAAATCCGTAGGGTATTTCAGTGTTGGAATTGGATGGGTTTGTTTTTTCTTATTCACACCGCTGTCTGGATTAGTATTACAGTTTTGATCAAGGTCAAGGTTATCATTAGGGTCAGTGTTATATTTAGAGACACAGGTAGGATTAAGCTAACAATACAAGCAAAGGCATTCATAATCTCAATCGTCCTTTGAAAAAATAACCAAGTACCGAAATTATTTTTTTTTTTACACCAAGTCGTTACAAAAATACTTTTCTTTTTCCAGCCCCACTTTTGTTTACTGTAAACACTCCGTTCTGCCACGGTCGTCATTTCCGCATGTACCATCAACACACAGACGAGTCAAGTACGGAAGGCGCCGGGTCTTCCGTCTTTGACTGTCATCAAGACTTGTGAACGGAAAAAAAACGTCACACATCTCTTACGAAAGTCGTGAGCGACTTTGTGCCACTTTGAACCCATCACAGTATAGCCAATAAGACGTCGTACTGAGCACTTTAAAGCAACAGCGTGAAAGGGGTTGCTATTTTTTGCCGGTACTTGTGACTTCAAAGGCTGAAGTAATTCTGAACGTGAAAAAAGTAATTGGTCTTTATTTCTGTAGGAAATTGGTTGAATCATTACGTTGCATCTTAGGAATGTAACTAATAGAGTTGTCCTTTTATAATGAAAAGGAGAAATGTTAGTAATATACTGTATTTTATAAAACATTTTTAACAATCAATTTTTGAGTTAAAATTTAAAATTTCAAGTTAAGTAGAGTCAATTTATCTCTGATATACTGGGCGTGGGGGTTGTAAGCAGTGTTTCTTTCAGACATTTTTCTCCGTGGGGGGGGGGGGGGGGGCACTTGAAATTTTCGGGGGGGGGGGGGGGGGCGGACTAAAATTGTCGGGGACGGGGGGAGGAGGACGGACACTGTTAAAAATGTATATTTTCTATATAAATTCGTTCGGGGGGGGGGGGGGGGAGGGCGGTAGACTTTCTTCGGGGACTCGGGGGGAGGGGAGAGGCGAAGAGATGCCAGGAAGAAACTCTGGTTGTAAGGCCAAATCCACTCGTATTTACTTGCGTAAGTTACTCTGTCGTAGGATGAGCAGTTCACCGTCAGGCCTTAGTGGCCTTAGGTACATCCTGCGGACTCAAACCCGGGACCCTAACTCAAGACTTTCGTGTCAAAAGTCGACCATGCCATGTGTGACTCATATATTGCATATGGAATTTAAAAAATCAGATCTTTCCAAACCACACAATTAACATGCAGGCTCGTAATGTTAATAGCGACTTTTAAATCTCATTAGGAACCTTTAACCGTTAACCATGCTTTTTCCCGTACCACAGGAGGGGGGCTGACTGGTAACGAGGGAGAATGTTTGATTTCTAATTCCAAAAGTCGGAATCCCAGACAGATGAAGCTCGTTATCTCTGGACAGCTACAATTCCGGTAGACAAATCTCCCAAATTAAACAAATGCTGCCGTGTATTTGTTCTTAAGTTAACAAAGATTAGGCAAAAGCAGGCTAAAATTGGACTCAACGGGTCAAACTGCGCATACCATGTTGACACGTAAAACTTATTAGTAACTCCTGGAAGAAAATCCCATCCAATATAATAATTAAGAGCGGAGGAGAAAGAAAAAACCTATACTTCTGTAATATGAGTTGATTACATCGATATGTATTCGTGGCGATCACAATATCCTTCACAAGACCAGTATTTTCATTTTTTTATTAAACCACAGAGAATTCAAAATGTACAATTGCTATGAGATCGCCTATATTTCATCGGGATCCATTGGTCAGGCTGTTGATGAGTACATAATTAAACACTACCTGACGTCTACTGTCACAGGTATATAAAAAAAAAAACAACGACAAGTTCCATGACCTGACAACGTGACCTCCTGTAGCAAGTCACGTGACGCCCGGATATAAACCTGTGAGCGATCAGCTGATCTGCACGTGCTACTGTGCGCTAAATATAGTCGGGTATGCATACATTGACATAGATCTGTTCTACAGATAGACACCCAACACCCCCCCCCCCCCCACCAAGGACAGTCAACGAGATGTTGTTGACGACTGCCTTTGTTTAGGGGTGATCAAAAAACTGTTTGGGATAATGTGAGGGAAAGAGATATGGGTGTGTGGGGGGAGCACCTATGATGGGAGGGTGGGGGATTGTCCATATTGAGGTGGTTGTGGGGTTGGGATGTAAACATGGGGTGATGTGGGTTGGTAGAAGTTAGTATTCGGTGAGTGTTTACAACGGGGTTGGGTGTATATGGACAGGGAGAGAGGAGTATTTTATAAGGGTGGGGTGGAAAACAGTAATGGAGATGGAGGATTGGAGAGAGATGGGGCGGGTGTAATGACAAGGCCGGTTAAGAGGGAGTAAATAAAATGTAGGGTGGGGGCAGGGGTGTAAGGGGAGGACGGTAAGTAGAGGGTAAATAAAGAGGGGTTGGGGGCTGGGTTGGGGGGTCTAATTAGTAGGGTGTAAATAAAGGGGAGGGTGGGGCGGAGTTGTAAAGGGATGTCGAATTATTAGGGAGTAAATAAAGTGAGTGTACGGGGGGGGGGAGGGTGTAAGGGAGGTCCAATTAGAAAGAGATAAATGGAGGGGGGTGTAAGGGGGTGTAAGGTGAGGACGGTTAGTTGGGAGTAAATAGAGGGGAGGGTGGGGAGAAACCTGTCAGGGTAGGGATGAGGAAATGAGAGTCGATGTTTGAGTCAAGAAACCACGAGTCATCAATAAGAGATGTAAGTAGGTCAACTGCCTTTAGACCTGGCCACGAAGCTGTCAGTCACCGCACGCATGTGACCGTCAGTCTGGAATGTGGTCAGCTGTTGGCTAATTAACTCGCTGATTGGTGCGTGTGTGTGTGTGTGTCTGTGTGTACGTGTGTGCGTGTAGGTGTGTATGCGAGTGTGTGTAGGTGTAGGTGATTGTGTGGAAGTGCATGACTGTGTATGCTTGTGGGTATTTGTGTGTGTAGGTGCGTGTAGGTTTAGGTGATTTTGTTTGAGTGCATGATTGTGTATGCGAGTGTGTGTAGGTGTAAGTGATTATGCGGGAGTGCATGATTGTTTATGGGTGTGCGTAGGTGTGTGTAGCTGTAGGTGATTGTGTTGGAGTGCATGATTGTGTATGAGTCTGTGTGTATGTGTGTGTAGGTGATTGTGCGGGAGTGCATGATTGTGTATTCGTGTGTAGGTGTACGTAGGTGTGTGTGTAGGTGTGTGTATGTGTGTAAGTGTGTGTGTAGGTGTGTGTAGGTGGGTGTGAAGTTGTGTGTGTAGGTGTATGTGTAGGTGTGTGTGTAAGTGTGTGTGTAGGTGTGTGTAGGTGGGTGTGTAGGTGTATGTGTAGGTGTGTGTGTAGGTATGTGTGTAAGTGTGTGTAGGTGTGTGTGTAGGTGTGTGTGTAAGTGTGTGTGTAAGTGTGTGTAGGTGTGTGTGTGTAGGTGTGCGTGTAGGTGTATGTGTAGGTGTGTGTAGGTGTGTGTGTAGGTGTGTGTAAGTGTGTGTGTAAGTGTGTGTAGGTGTGTGTAAGTGTGTGTGTAAGTGTGTGTAGGTGTGTGTGTAGGTGTGTGTAAGTGTGTGTGTGTAAGTGTGTGTAGGTGTGTGTGCAGGTGTGTTTAAGTGTGTGTGTAAGTGTGTGTAGGTGTACGTTCTTGTGTAGTCGTGCATGATTGTGACTGTTCACTGAATCAGATCGTGTGTATATGTTGCTGTTGCCGCATCCAGTATGACTATGTATGTGCCGGGTGTTATCGTCGGCTCCAGCTTGTTATTTGGAAGATATTTTTACTAACCAAGTCCCCCACCACCCAACTTAAAATATTGTCACTGTTTGCTGTCTGTAAGATACATGTGTAATCCTACGTGTCTTCAGTATTTAAAACTGTTTTGTCCCCAACCCCATTCTTCACCTCCCCTACCCCTCCTCCCCTCAAATATACATACTATCTTTCTAAAAGTTTAATATTCTAGGCATAACCATAACCCGCATTTGTGTCTAGACTTCAAAAACCGCCGATGGTTGAACAATTTTGAAAGTAAGTCAAGAAATACCAAGTTGTGACGTCAAGATAGCCGGCATGTTGCGAAGTTCACTCTCAACTGTGTCTACTGGGACAAAACAATATTCTAATGATGGAAGGATGCACTTATTTATAACGGAATTTCGATTATTTTATGTAGGCTGAATATTGCTGAGTTATATGGTTTTACGTCCCTTTACTGTTAGTTACTTGGTAAGGGGAAGTAACAATATGATGACTCAACATAAAGGACTGTGACCAATGTTTGTCATTAAAATGGATCAGTAATACTTTCTTTTGTGTTGTTTTCCGATCATTTATTGTAAATTCGTTCGAAAAATAATTTTAAAAATATCATAATTCAATAAAACACTGACGTCTAACGTAGATATGAATAATTGTCTATTGCTTCCATAAACTTAGCACAGGACACTGGCTAGAGTGCATGGGAGATGAGGGGGTGGGGTGGTTTAAACAAGACAGCATGAAAGTATATTCCAGAAATATTTTTATTAGACCATAACATACCTAGTGGGGCGTGTGGTTGAGTGGTAACGCGCACGTAGAACTTCCCTGAGTTCACCCAGCTCTGATGGGTACCTGGCCTAGTCAATTTGGGGAAAGAAAAAGGAAAGAATGAGTAATGTGCTAGCCACATTTTTCCATTTATATGCCGAAGTCAGAAAAAATACACGCTCTTTTCATTTTTTTTTTAAATTTTTTTTAATAACCGCCAACCCAAAACAGCGCGCCACGTTTCATTCAAATTTCAACACCCCATAAGTATTTGTATCGACATTTGTGGCGTCCTGTTATATGTAGGTTAGCCTGTTTGCTGTACTTATTAAATTAGATACCGATAAACGTTTTTTTTTTACTAAGTCCTAATGCGAGCCTAACCACTCTTTCAACAGCATCAAACAAATATCGCGCTAGGCCGCTAACCCGATAGTCTCGAGTTCAAATCCGGGTCAAGTAGAACCCCCCTCAGTCCACCCAGCTCTGATGGGCAGGCCCCTCCCTAACTTATGTTATGGGAAATAAAGGCGAGGTCAAGAAACGTATGAACACTACTTCATCTGCCCAATGGATCGCTAGTTCTAAACAGGAACTTTTTTTAAAAATTACACAAATATCGACAAGCCTTAGATGATGAAGTTGTGGCCACTTGGTACTCATAAAACAAAAAATGTCAGTTTATTTTTATTTATTACACATAAAATAATAGTAAACATGCGTAGAGCTGTTAATTATCTGATGTATTTATTAACATGAAGCACACAAGTGAAAAATTGAAAGTAGAAAAAGTTCCACTTCCAGTTATCAGAAATCGCTGAAACGTTGAAACAGATCTACAAATTTGATATAATACTTGTATATGAAATTTCATCAACCTAGCTGTAACGGTACTCAAGTTATCGTGTTCACAGACACACACACACACATACACACACACACACAGACATACGGACAAGATTGCAAAACTATGTTTTTCCGTATCAGTGAGGTGTAAAACGTCGAGATTTGTAAAAATCTCGACTTTTTTTTTGCACGATTACAATACTTTCTCTATACTCTGTATACACGAGAAAGTAAAAAACAAAAAGGTAGAATGTAAAATAAAAAGATCGCGGTTAATGTTTGTGTTGTTTTTTACATGAAAGTCGATCGCTGTAGTTCAAGATCCATCCTTGATCAGGTGATTGATCACATGATCAGCGGGTGACCATCCTCTGACCACGAACTTGCAAGGTGAGCAGATTCGGTCCCTCGCATGCTACTCACGATATAAAAAAATATATATGTAACAAAAAGCGTTCTATGTCGAGGAGGCTGTTTTTTTTTTCCTATATTCTGTTCCGTGATTTTGCTTTTGTTTAAGAATTCGGTTAATGTGGAAATTATGTTAATTTATGCGGTACATGTGGCCCGTTATCAAGGGGGAAATTGAATGTGGTTGGAATGTGTATTTGTGTGTGGATATATGTGTGAGGGGGGTGGGAGGTGGGGGTTTGGCCAAGGTTGGTTTTTTTTTAATCAGATTTTGCCGATTTCGCACATTTCGCGGTACAGAAAAACAGGTCAGCTTTTGTATTGGACTGCTGTCGGTTGGTTTCTACATGACTATCTTCATTCATTTAAATTATTTTAAATAATGATCATTAACCAAAACCTAACAATAAACCCTAACATTGTATTACCCAATAGTTGACAGGTTAGTTGTTCAGCCAGCTCTGACGGATGCCTGGCCTGTATGTAAATCGTCCTTGAGTTCACACAGCTCTTAAGGGTACCTGGCATGTATGTAGAATGCCCTTGAGTTCATCCAGCTATGTTGGTACTTGATATGAATCGGAATAAGCAAACTCGATTGTGCATAAAACCGAAGTGAATGAAACAGAAATACTCTACTTCACCTTCACCGTCCATACAGAAGTCGTACTTTACAAACACAAACATCTATGAACTATTGAAGGCAGCAAACATCTTGAACTAAAAAGTACAACGCTAAACTTCAAAGAACTTGAAATACCAAGACATTATTTTAACTAAAGGACGCAAATTGTTTAATGCTTTAAATGAATTGTTTTTCATCTTTGTGTTTTTTTGTTAAAGTGGCTCTATTTTTAATGCATAGAGTACAAGAGTTATATTCAGTTTTATTGGACATTTTGAACTATTCAATGTAAAAAGTTTCTTCCAGGCATCTACCCCCCCCCCCCCCCGAACAAAATGGAATTTATATCGGAAATACATACTTTTAACAGTGTCCGCCCCGCCCTCCCCCCGAAAATTTCAGGTGCACCCCCCCCCCCCCTACACTGCATGTAAAAGGTCCCATTCGTCTTACTGCGTTATTGTCTTTTAGCTACGTCGGCTAAATATCACCAAAAACTGTAGTAACACTAGTACTATATTATGTAATTTTTCAATTGCATTTTTAAAAAGTATTTTGTATTAAGTTCTTTTTTCATTTCTATTTTTAACGGTATTCTGTACTAAAATTTAATAAAGTGAGTTGTATTTCCATATTGTATTTTGTATTGAAATTATGTTTTAGATCTATTTCATTACTGCATTCTGTGTTAAAGTTCCAGTTTTTTTTTCAGTATTTTGAAGTTGTACTGTAGTAGTATTTAAATACTTTATTATATATTAACTATAGATTTCTATCTATGGTGAAACTGAAACACTAAATGTGAACTAAATAGGGACACAGCAAATTGATTTCGTTTGACGCACATCTGGTACTGTTGGAACTAATTTTAAACTATTAGAGTGTGGGAGGAGGGGGGGGGAGGGCTCTAGATTAACGTGATTAGGAGAACGCTTTTTAAAAGGTCAATTAATGGATCTAGTCAAGGACACAGCTAAAAAGTACACCGTGTCCATAATTTAGAGCATGGAACAGATGAGTATACTCAACCCAAACAAGTGCTTACAGTGCGTTGTTAGTTTTAAACAAAAACGTTATAATTTTAAGATTTAGATTACAAGATAACCGATTTAATTTAATCTGGATCAGAAGTCACGGTTGTGAATGGAATGGAATGTTCGTAATTCATAAATACTTACTGCAAGTGCCACTACCCCCCCCCCAACCACCACCACCGCCGACTTATGTTGGGTACACTGAATGCTGGTTGAACTCACAGACTTATATTGATCGTCTTGTCAATTTTTTTTATCGTTTATTAACCAGTTACCCATCTCAAGGCTGTGATCGTATCAAATTCTTTGTATAATCGTTCATGGGAATCAAACGTGTGTATGTTTACAATAAACGAACGATGGCGTTGTATTCTTGGTGGTTTCAATGTAATGATTGTACTGTAAAAGAACATAATACCCCCTCCCTCCCCCCCCCCCCCCCCCACCACACAAGTCATATGCTTCCTGTGCCTGCCTGATAAAGAAACCTGCCGATCTTCAACACAATTAAAAAAACACACACCAAAATTCGAGTACACTCCCCACTCCACCCCCACCCTCCCAACATCCCCCCCCCCCCCCCACCCCCGGCCCGCGTGAAAGTAACTGAACCATCTCCATCCTGTTATGGTAGGATGATGAAGATCTCACGAGAAGATGATATTAGGGTGCGGAACAATATCCGCTAATCCTCTCCACCCCCCACCCCCACCCCCCCGTCCACTCTCTCTACACTCAAATTTTAATCTCCAATTACACTCAAGGCCACCCTTAGCGTAGAAGTTTCTCAAGGTCGAGACGAATAGCTTTTCTAAAAATGTCGCGAGCTATTTTACCGATGAGAGGGCTTGTGATATGAGTGGGGCTGGGAGGGGGGAGGGGGGGGGAGACTTAAAGAAGAGAGGAATATGGGACGGCAAATAATTACAAAAATAATCCTTGTCACCGAACAAACGTCAAACTGCCACGCCCTCTTTCATTCACTGCCTCCCTCCACTCTCTCCCCCTCTTCTCTTCTTCAAACGCCCTCATCCTCCCAGATTTTTTGACATCTTGCGGGGATAATCACAGGTTACTGCCACTTTAAAGCTGCCCACATTTGGCGCTCGTCGTACCCTCGGGGGCTTTAGTTCCGGACTGTCCTGCCTCGGTTGTCCTACTGTCCTGTCCTATCTCTGTTGTCCTACTATCCTATCTCTATTGTTCTACTGTCCTGTCCTGTCTCTGTTGTCCTACTATCCTATCTCTATTGTTCTACTGTCCTGTCCTGTCTCTGTTGTCCTACTATCCTGTCTCTGTTGTCCTACTATCCTATCTCTGTTGTTCTACTGTCCTGTCTCTGTTTTCCTACTATCCTGTCTCTGTTGTCCTACTATCCTGTCTCTGTTGTCCTACTATCCTATCTCTGTTGTTCTACTGTCCTGTCTCTGTTGTCCTACTATCCTGTCTCTGTTGTCCTACTATCCTATCTCTGTTGTTCTACTGTCCTGTCTCTGTTGTCCTACTATCCTGTCTCTGTTGTCCTACTGTCCTGCCTCTGTTGTCCTACTATCCTATCTCTGTTGTTCTACTGTCCTGCCTCTGTTGTCCTACTATCCTATCTCTGTTGTTCTACTGTCCTGCCTCTGTTGTCCTACTGTCCTGCCCTGTCTCTGTTGTCCGACTGTCCTGCCTCTGTTGTCCTACTATCCTATCTCTGTTGTTCTACTGGCCTGCCTCTGTTGTCCTACTATCCTATCTCTGTTGTTCGACTGTCCTGCCTCTGTTGTCCTACTGTCCTATCCTGTCTTTGTTGTTCTACTGTCCTGTCTCTGTTGTCCTACTGTCCTGTCCTATCTCTGTTGTTCTACTGTCCTGTCTCTGTTGTCCTACTATCCTGTCTCTGTTGTCCTACTGTCCTGCCTCTGTTGTCCTACTGTCCTGCCTCTGTTGTCCTTCTGTCCTGTCCTGCCTCTGTTGTCCCACTGTCCTGCCTCTGTTGTCCTACTGTCTAGTCTCTGTTGTCCTACTATCCTATCTCTGTTGTTCTACTGTCCTGTCTCTGTTGTCCTACTATCCTGTCTCTGTTGTCCTACTGTCCTGCCTCTGTTGTCATACTGTCCTGTCCTGCCTCTGTTGTCCTACTGTCCTGTCCTGCCTCTGTTGTCCTACTGTCCTGTCCTGTCTCTGTTGTCCTACTGTCCTGTCCTGTCTCTGTTGTCCTACTGTCCTGTCCTGCCTCTGTTGTCCTACTGTCCTGTCCTGTCTCTGTTGTCCTACTGTCCTGTCCTGTCTCTGTTGTCCTACTGTCCTGTCCTGTCTCTCTTGTCCTACTGCCCTGTCTCTCTTGTCCTACTGTCTTGTCCTGTCTCTGTTATCCTACCGTACTCTCCTGTTTCTGTTCTCATGTTGACCGGTTCGCCCATGGTTGTCCTACTGTCCACCTACAAAAGCCTTTATATGTTGTCCTCCAGGGCAGTCCAACCTTGACAGTCACAGCTGTCTCTGTTGTCCTACCGTACTCTCCTGTTTCTGTTCTCATGTTGTCTGGTTCGCCCATGGTTGTCCTACTGTCCACCTACAAAAGCCTTTATATGTTGTCCTCCAGGGCAGTCCAACCTTGACAGTCACAGCTGTCTTGTTGTCCTAATGTTGTCCAGTCAGTCCTGACCTGTCTTTGTTTTCCTGTTGTCCTATTGTCCATCCATCCATGTCTGTCTCAGCTGTCTTGTACCTCCTTGGCTGTCTCTGTTGTCCAGCCAATAACCATCCCACTTACACACAGTGGTAACAAAGAATCTCAGCTAATCAAATGCTCTCCCCCAACTCATCCCTCCCCCAATGCACACCCCCCCCCCCACAACCCCACCTCAACAAAAAAGAAACTAAAAAACCTCTAAAGAAAACTGAATGAAAATCTTTTTTTAAAAATGTTCACAAAATTACATCGACGTAGTTTGTTAACAGAAATGTTTTCCCCCATTTACAACTGATGGGAGACAATTTTACTAATTCTAATAACATTGTCTCCCCTTATCGAGATGTTTAAGCCGTCGCTTAGCGAGAGTGGGTTGAATTTGTCTTAATTAATCCTTGTAATCATACAAATGAGCCTGGAAAGTAATTAAATTTATTGCTCATTTGTATCAACAATTAAGCCCGGGGCTAATCAGAGCTTTTCCCGGCGAATTATGCAAATCTTTCATCAACTATCCGATTCATTCTTTAAAGAAAATACTCGATGACATTTTATTTTTGGTTATTAAAATTAACTTATCTACTCAACTGAACCATTTGGTAATTTAAATGAAATTTTGTACGCAATCAAATCCAATTTAGTACATACAATTAACGGTATATGTTGTGCCATTTTTTAAATATAACACAATAATGCTGAACACACCTATTTTTGGAAGAGTCGATTGTCTTGTCATTAAATGGACGTAGAAGCCAGTTGTTTGGATGATCACATCCAGAGGGTGTTTAGCTAGTGAGGCCCCATGTACATGACTATAGGCCTACCTGCCATCAATAACATTTCGACGCGGAACGGTGTGGTATAGCGGTGTAGCGCACCACTCGTGTAAGGGTCAACGTTGTCAGGGTTTGGTTTAGAGTTAAGGTTAGCTCCAGTGTTTATTCCAGACTTTTTTCTCGGGGGGGGGGGGGGGGGGGAGGCACTTGAAATTTTCAGGGGGGGGGGGTAAAATTTCGGGGGGGGGGGGTCAGACATTGGTAAAAGTATATATTTTATATACAAATTCTATTTCGTTGGGGGGGGGGGGACATTCTACTGGCCCTCGAAGAAATGCCTGTAAGAAACTCTGGTTAGCTCCCCTATGACCTCCATGAGTCCGCCCCAGCCCTATTGAGTACCGGGAAAGGGTTAGGAAAATTAATAGACGCTAAGCATTCAAATAAAAAAACACGTATACCTCTGCATGCTGAATTCACAGTACCAGGTAAACTCTACTTCACTTGCACTTACGATCCGATCCGAATATATTATACTTATTTTATTAAAACATGAAAGTTGTAGTAATAGCATTTGAGTTCCACTTAAATCCTTTGCGGTCTAGTCGACGTTCACACTGCTAACAACTCGACCATCAGCTAAACTGAAGGTCTGTTACAAATTTGGAGAAAAATATTTGAAAAAAAAATAGACGTATAGCCTGTATTTATTTGTGTTCAAAAGTCGACACGTACCAATATAAACCTCGTACTTTAAATTATATGAGCAATTATATCAATTACTTTTAAGAGTACATAATTATTCTCTTAATTTAGACGCAAGTTTCTGACGATAATTTAAAGGAAATGTTCTTGACAAGCAACGCTATTTTTTTCCCTTTCAATTTCATGCCACATGCAATTAAACATATTGAGCAAAAACTAAAGCGCATAATGATATTCGATATATTTTAAATTTTTAACTTCATGACAAACAGCCTTGAAATTCATGTTTTTTTAACTTGAAACTGGGCCAGAGTAAAAATATTTGGAATTCATAATACGAGTTTTAAAAACGAACACAAAAAAATAATCTTCAATGTAAATTCAAGTCTTGTACAAATTAGTTCGTTTCACTGAAGAGTTCCGAGTTAACTTAAAGTGCAGAGGAGGTGGGGATGAGGGGGTGGGGAGTGGGGGTGGAGATTTTTTTAAATACAAAAAGCACTTCCCTCCTTCTTCTCTTTCAGAATTCATTAAAAGAAAATTCCCCACCTCGACATTGTGGAATCCATTTTGAGAGTGATCCAATCTGGCAAGATAACGAGGATCTCTCCCGGCTTGTGCCAGATTTTTTTTATCCCTTTTAAATAGACCAGTGGACATGTCACAATCAATATGGCTGCTCTTTTGTTTCGTCGCCATTTTTTTTCAAACATTTTGTTTTTTTAAAGAGTTAAACCGGAAACGGACAAAGAGTTATCCGGAATTTAACTGCAGATTGTGTCACATGCTCCGGGGCAATTGCGTCTTTCTGCGCGTGGATGGTGAGCAGTTGTCACGGTGTGAGCGTTTAATGTGAGACGGGCGTCACGTTGGATGAGCGGGATTTGTCAGAAATAAACACGGTATTAAAAAATATCGATGTTTTTTGTTTTTTTTTAAATGCATGTTCATTTTTGATTTGTCATTTTACGGCCTTGTAGAAGAAAAAAGAATAATTTCTTTAAAATATCAAACTTTATAAAAGTGTGTATTCAATTAATTTTTAAGAACATCAATTTTTCAATAGGAATGTGTTTTTCTTTAATTTTAACCTAAGCTGACACGATGCAGAACAAAGATTTTGTTAAGCTTATGTGACGATACAAGGTTAGGTGTCATTGGTTAGATTAAACTGTCAACTTGATGTGTGGTTCTCGAGAGTGATTGGTTGGGGGCTAAAAATACACAGTAGTTGGGCAAATGAGTCGAGTGAGACGACTGTTTGAGTCGAGTGTGACGCCTGTTTAAGTCGAATGTGACGCCTGTTTAAGTCGAGTGTGACTCTTCTTTGAATCGAGTGTGACTCCAGTTTTAGTCGAGTGTGACCTCTTTAATAGTCGAGCCAGAGGTACCCCTGTTTGATTCAAGTAAGGCTTCTATTTAATTCGATTTTTTCTTTCTTATAGTAGTCTTGTGGTGATAGTTTTGTCAGGCGAGAAGTTATTTAACCTGAATCGGGACCCTATTGTAGTCGAGTCTCTACGTATAACTGGGAGTTAGTGTACCCTAACCCTTTACCAACGTATTTTCTTATCTTTCCTGTTTGTATGTGTGTGTGTGCGTGTGTGTGTGTGCGTGTGTGTGTGTGTGCGTGTGTGCGTGTGTGTGTGCAACAGCCAAGTAGGTGAGCTACTGTACGCCATCAATTATACATGTACACACGTGAGTACATCTTCACGTACATACATAGTACAGTGTGTTCACACAACGTTGCACATATTGGCGTGTGTACACCATCAAATACTGATTTAAACAGCGTGTGTACAACACCATTCGCACATGTACACATCAGTACGTTCACACCATTTCGCTCATAATAGCCTGTCCAAACACGTACACATCAGGATTTTCAAGCCTACACTACACAAGCGCACATCAGTATGTGTAATCTACGCTTTCACATCACCATATGTACACCAGCACAGGAGTGTGAATACGATTATTGAAACCAAAATGTGTATACATTCATCTACATCTGTATGTGTATCTACCAATATCCACATATGTATGTACTAATACAATTGCTTCATCTTTTCCTAAGGTGATTCATGACGCTTGTTTCAAATACACAATAGCCTGGATACATCACGATAATATTTATCTCCAAACCCAACTAATATTTATGCATACAACCCTTTCTTGTCCGCCGGCCATAAATGTATGTATCCATCGATTCGCTGAGCCAGTGCGCTTCCTGGTCCGTCCGCATCATTGATCAGAAGGCTACATAGATTCAATTTATAGACAAAAAAAAATTATTCATGTTTTTTTTTTGTTAGCGTGCGTTGCTTCGACAATTAGCGTCCTGATAGCTAATGTTATTCAGCTACAATCTTTCTTATCTAAGTGTGCTGGTTTCCTGCCTGTTTTTTCCTTCAGGCGCGTTATATATATTTATATAACTCAAGACTCTAGATACATTTCGAAAAATATGATGGCGTGAATAAAAAAAATTCACCGATATATATATATATATATATATATATATATATATATATATATATATATATATATATATATATATATATATATATATATATATATATATATATATATATATATATATATATATATATATATATACATACGTATAACAATACACATACACACATACATATATATACGTATATAAATATGTATATATATATATATACATTTATGTATATATATATATATATATATATATATATATATATATATATATATATATATATATATATATATATAGGCCTATACATATATATATATATATATATATATATATATATATATATATATATATATATATATATATATATATATATATATATATATATATATATATATATATATATATATATATATATATATATATATATATATATATATATATATATTCCTTATTTACCTGCCAATACGATGACATCTAAACCCAGGATAATATCGTATATCAAGTGAGGCATTACGTGCCGGGTTTCGTCATATAGGACCACCGTGTCCCAAATGAATCCCAATCCCTTTATTCACTAAGTTTACTAGAAGAAGCTGAGGGTCGTCCCATACACAACAACATACGGTATATGTCTATACAAACACGAATACAGCCAGTTCAATTAAATAAACAGAAAAGACTGACGCTTGATAACTTAAATGTTAAAAACAAAAAATCTCCATTACTTTTAACGGCTCAAACCGGAAGCACGACCGGACACGAGAAAACAATTAGTACTCAACATCTGCTTGACCGGGGTCGTTTCCTTGACCCTGGCTGGAAGGAAGGAGAGGGAGATTGCTCGTGAAGGACAAAAGGGGCGTAAAAATCAATACACCGAATTCTTCAGCTCCGGAGGGTTAAAAAGTGTTTTGGGAGGGTTTTAGTTGTCCCCTTGTGCTGGGTGGGGAGAATAGAATAGTAGATGCAGGGTTTCTCAATGTTGGGTACGTCTAACCCTAGAGGGTGTAAGCTGGATATAACAGTTTATGTAGCTAAATATTTGCACCAAATATATTATACTAATGAATACATATATATGTATATATATATATATATATATATATATATATATATATATACATTATACATAGTTGTAAGTAAGTAATGAGTCAGTCACATCAGCAATAGTCAAGTTCGCACTTACCTACAAACACCATTAGTATCCCCCTTATTTTTTTTCAATTAGTTTTCATTGCATTATCTAAAAAGCTGAATTAACAAAAAATGCCAGTTAACTTATTTTACTTAAATGATAATGTGTTCATTGACACATTTATTTATTTAATATTTTTACCCCATTTATTATAAAATAATTAATAGTGTAATGGGGGCAGAATGATTTATTCGGCGTTAATTAGAAGTGAGGGACATGATTGAAAGCACTTGTTACTCAACTTCAGCGGGATTAACGGATTAGCTCTCTAACCCACCCATCCCTATGATGTCCGGTTAACACTTGTGCAAATCCACACACAATTTTTTTTCAGTTAATACAGAGTTGGTTTAGCCACATAAAATAGATGCTGTGTTTGCAAAAAAAAAAAAAAAAAAAAAAGAGAGAGAGAGGAAATGTAAAAAAATAAAATAAAAATAACTACATCAGTAAGCTAACTTTTCTGTGTCCAAGCGACAACGGTGAAATGGACTTTGTGCTAATGCATCAGAGCAAGGGCTTAACACCTTCACTGATGTGTGATTGTTTCATTAGGATTGTTTGAACGTTGGATCACGCTTTTTACACTCGCTTCATTACCCTACCCTGTGGTGAAAGGTCGGCTCTTTAATGGTCTGGTTAATTGATAGCTTGGTCCAGATAATGACCTATCTAGTTTCTGGATATATATATATATATATATATATATATATATATATATATATATATATATATATATATATATAGGCTACTCAATCCAAGAAGCAATGGCAGGAAAGGAGAATGACGTGAGCTTCTCTACACAGCGATAGTCACATCGGAAATTTAAAATAAAAATATATTACCACACAATAAAGTCGATTTCCTCTGGTATGACGTATCGACCAGGGCAGACAACCCACGACATGAAAAAGATAACTCAGTGTCTATTTTAAGTCTTGAAATGACGCACATTTCACTCCCCGATCCTCTCCCCTGTCAATGTCCCGACACGCAAACACCATGTCCTTATGTATTGTATCCTCTCTCTTGTAGACTTTCCATTCTTGTCAATGCCGTCCACTTAGAATTACTCAAAGGAAAAAAAAATTAAAAAGGGGAATAATCATGAGGTAGAATAAAGGGATATAACTCATGAAAATAGAAATAGGCTGCGTTGTGAAGTGGAAAGAATTTACAAGAGCTCAGCGCGGATGTAGGCGGACGGGAATTCAATTCACGGATGATCGCTTTTGGTGACGGCCAACAAAGTTCGTCCTGTTCGGAAACTTCTAGAAATTCCGGCCCCTGCTGTGTCGATACGGCACTGCGAGAGAGTGGCGTCCCCTTTGAATACTTTCCTTTTGTTGGTGTCTCAATGGAGGATGAGTAAGAACAGAATTGTTGCTGTAAATTCCATCATAACTGAGTCAGATTAGTTGTTATTTTGTACTTAAACTTTTGCAATTTTTTTCAAGTTTTTTTTTTTTTGGTTCATATTAAAACTGTTAGCCTTAATTTTTTTTTTAAATTTCTGCTTTAATGTTAAGAATATATACGGTGTAATACATCTTAAAGTGAAGCATAATCTTAAAATGGGATACTTTTTGCACAATTTTATTTTTCGCTTGATTTTTTTGGTTTCATATTAAGACTGTAGCTTTTATGTTATTATTCTGCTTTGGTATTACAACCACGAATTGGATATTTTTATAACTTAAATTAAGTATCGAATGAAAGTGTTAGTAGAAACGTCTAGAGAGATTTCGCTTCGATTTCTGCTTGTGACAATGGCCCTAGTATCTCAATCTGCAAAACATTTCAAACTTTTCAACAAAGCAAAAATGCAACAGATATAACTTATCAAACGTCTATCGTACATTTCTTGTTTTAAAGAGGGGAGGTTAAGTTAGCCTCCTGGGACCTAGGCCGCTGACAAGAGCTTTCTGCGCATTTCTGTCCTGGGCTAGTCTCTCCAACTGTCCCCAGGTGTATCCTGTCTTCTTGGTATCTTCTTCCAGGTCACGTCTATAGGTCTTTCTTGGTCGGCCTCTTTTCTTTTTTCCCTATAGATTCCATTGTTTAAAAGAGTTTGCATTTTAGTCCCGATTGGCTGCAACACTATTGTATACATTCAAGGGAGTTAACTTATATTCGAAATCTTTCGAGACAGAGTTACTCGAATAGTTTCTAACAATATAAGAAACGCCAGGTTCTCTTTATTAAATTATCGTTTATGTAAATAGTTTTAATTATATTTTAAAAGAATATTTTTAAATTAGTTTGTTTCAAATTTAATTTAGGATACTAGTTATCAATTTTAGTCATTCTTGTCCGATTACATACTCTGACTTGACCTTTCTACCTCTAGTGCACCAGCACGTGAAAGTATTATATTCTATCGTTTTATAGTATGTAAACAATAGTAAACATTACCGTGCAAACATTACCCAGCGTGCTTAGTGTGGATATCCCACCATTTCGATTAGTGTCGCTAATTTATTTTTTGTTTGGATTAAGATTTAGCGCGTACCTCTTGTCAACCGCACGTAGATCAATATCAAGTTAGAATTTTCAATTTGGGCCATTCACAACAAAAAAATGTAAAAATCGTTTGTTGATTTTCTCATAAATATTTCGCAAGAAACAGCTAGCAAAATACCCCACCGCTCGCCGGATTTAGCGTTCCCCTATCATTTCCCGTTATGACCGTACTATGGTTCGCATTTTACCCCCAGCGTAGCTTTTAACCAATCAGCAATCAGGATCAGCCCCCCGGAGTTCTAGTAGCCTCCCGTGTATCGATTTCTGATAGATCATCGCCCCGGCTCATGTCTTTAAGATGCGTGTGGGCTATAAATAGTATCAAAGGGTTTCTCGAGGTGCCTGCGTTAATTGCGAAAAGAAACACGAGGACTAAACACAAT
Organism: Physella acuta; assembly: GCF_028476545.2. NCBI lineage: Eukaryota > Metazoa > Mollusca > Gastropoda > Physidae > Physella > Physella acuta. The sequence goes on along the minus strand of NW_026732200.1, from coordinate 83,644 downwards.
AAAGAAGAAAGAAAGGTATGGGGGGTGGGGGTCGGTGGGTGAAGGGGAGGGGGGTATTGATGTCAGAGCGATCAACAACTAACGTTCTAGAAAGATCGATCTTCTAGATTGAAGGGTCAATGAACTAACATGCCCTTCAATTATTTTAATTAGCAAGGCATTGTTGGTGATCATATTTCAAAGTCTTAGTGCCAGAATCTCCCCCCCCCCCCCCCCCCCCCACACACACACACTCGCGAGTGGCAGGCTTAGGTTCTGTCAATAGGGAACTGATGGGACAGAACGTTCGTGGCAAAAGGAAAACAGAAAGACTGAAGAAAACCGGACGAAGGTGGTTGGGAGGGAATAAAAACGGTTTGGGGAATACGGAAATGGTTAGGGGAAGATGGGGATGGTTTGGGGAACACGGAAATGGTTCAGGGAAGATGGGGATGGTTCGGGGAATACGGAAATGGTTAAGGGAAGATGGGGATGGTTTGGGGAATACGGAAATGGTTCAGGGAAGATGGGGATGGTTTGGGGAATACGGAAATGGTTAAGGGAAGATGGGGATGGTTTGGGGAATACGGAAATGGTTCAGGGAAGATGGGGACGGTTTGGGGAATACGGAAATGGTTAAGGGAAGATGGGGATGGTTTGGAGAAAATGGAAAAGGTTTAGTAAGAGAAGAATAAAATTTGGAGAAGACGACAATGATTTTGAAGAGACGAAAATGGTTTGGGGAAAATGTGAATAGCTTAGAAGAGAGAAGATCTTGGAGGAGAAGAAATGGTTTTAAAAAGGCGGAAATGGTTATGAGAATACAGAAAGGTTTCGGAGAAGACATGGTATGGTTCGTAGAGGATCAGGTCTAAAGAGTTCTCGAAGCTTAGAATAAAGGAATTACCTGCGTATATCTATTTTTAGGGATAAAAAAACAACGACTCTGTTCACAGTTCATTCATGAACAGAAAAGAACATGATACAAATTATTTTTTTCAAAACGTTTTCAAGAAATAATAAGCTTTCCTAAATAGAATCTGAGATCTGTAGGCAATGTGACATGGGTAGTGGTGGTCTCGGATCCTGTCTTACTACAGAAGTTCCGTCTCTACCCGGGTCTAACATCGGCTTTGATACAACAACTTACGTCAATATTGCTATTGGAAAACAACGTAATTTTTAAACAAAATAAACCGGGAGTGATCTCCCCTAAACTTTCTCTAATATTTTTATATAAAACAACAGGGTATGGGAACTCGGGATAAAGATCTAGTTATGATTTTTAATCCATTTTAAATAAACTTTTTTAAATAGAATAGAATCTCATAGAAAAAAGTATTGCGCACCAAGCGAACGCCGAATAAAGATGTTCATAATGGTGCGCAATATTATTAGTACTTTATAAATTTAGAAACGTTTTTGAGAAATCGGAAATAGCGTAAATTAAGTACTTCCCGTCAACGGAAATTACTCAAAATTTAACAGAAGGTAGAGAATTAGATCTTTTACTTACATGTGAAATTTCATTTATCTATCTGAAATAGTACTCAAGTTATAGGCTTTTGAAAAATTCAAAGTAGAAAAAGTACCACTTCCGGTTATCGGAAATTGCTCAAAAGTTGAAACGGATCTACGATTTTGATAAAATACTTATATATGAAATTTCATCAACCTAGCTGTAACGGTACTCAAGTTATCGTGTTTACACACACACAGACACACACACACACACACAGACACACAAACATACGGACAAGATTGCAAAATTATGTTTTTCCGTATCAGTGAGGTGTAAAACGTCGAGATTTGTAAAAATCTTGATTTTTTTTTTTTGCACGATTACAATACTTTCTCTATACTTCGTATATACGAGAAAGTAAAAAAAAACAACGTACTTGTTTTTTGTTTTGTTTTGTTTTTCAATTTTTAAAAACTCATATTCATTTTTCATAAACCTTTAAAAACCATAAAACAAAACATTAATACTTTATACCATTACCCGGAGAACTATAGCAGTAAAACTATCACTGTTCCACCTTTGATGAATTTGAGTTGAATGTAAAACCTACATTCGTCACTGCGCCATCTGTCGCGCTGTCGATAATGAAACAAATATTTGAATTTGGTTATTTGTCGACGTGTTAATCTCAGGGGTGTTTCATTCATAGTGGAGGTGAGGTGGAGAGATAAACTGGATGAGGTGAAGATGGAGAGATAACCTAGTGAGGTATTGATGGAGAAGTAAAACGGTGAGATGAAGATAGAGAGATGAACTGGTGAGATAAAAATGGAGAGATACACCGGTGAAATAAAGATGGAGATATACACTGGTGAGATGGCGCATAACCAGTTGACACGTATCCTTAATTGTGATGGAGGCGTGGTCGAGTCGGCAACAGCTCATGGTTGATAAATTCGAAAAAGTCTCGAGTTCAAACACTCTGGCAGATAAGACTCGATCCCTTCAAACACTAACATTTAAGAACGAAGAAGAAGAAGACTGGTGAGATAAAGATGGAGATATACACTGGTGAGATAAAGATGGAGATATACACTGGTAAGATAAAGATGGAGATATACACTGGTGAGATAGAGATGGAGATATACACTGGTAAGATAAAGATGGAGAAATACACTGGTGAGATAGAGATGGAGATATACACTGGTAAGATAAAGATGGAGATATACACTGGTGAGATAGAGATGGAGATATACACTGGTAAGATAAAGATGGAGATATACACTGGTGAGATAGAGATGGAGATATACACTGGTGAGATAAAGATGGAGATATACACTGGTGAGATAGAGATGGAGATATACACTGGTGAGATAAGATGAATAGATACACTGGTGAGATAAAGATGGAGATATACACTGGTGAGATAGAGATGGAGATATACACTGGTAAGATAAAGATGGAGATATACACTGGTGAGATAAAGATGGAGATATACACTGGTGAGATAAAGATGGAGATATACACTGGTGAGATAAAGATGGAGATATACACTGGTGAGATAGAGATGGAGATATACACTGGTGAGATAAGATGAATAGATACACTGGTGAGATAAAGATGGAGAGATAAACTGGGTGTTTGTTGATGCTCAGGTAACCTGAATACACTGAATGGCGAGCACCAGTGGCGTAGCGAGGGTCACCGGCAAATGACTGCAGATTTTAGCTCTATTGGCTTAGTGTAATAACGCCACACATATTGGGTAAGGTCGGGTTAATGTAGGATTACGGGCATAGATTGAAAATAAAAACAGATGGAAATTTTAAGCTCTTATCTAAATTAATTCGACAAACCAAGGAACATAATCCTGTATCGTAGGGTTAAAATATGCGAATATTAGGAAATAAATTTTTTTTAACATGTATACCCATCCCCAGGATTTGGAAGAGTTTTCGACTGCTACCCCGACTGTCTCTAATTCGGATCCCAGGGTCCAGTCAAAGTAACGGTGGCTGGGCTTTAAGTGCAGACCAAACTATCCCTTCATGCGTCGAGATCACCGAACATATGAACCAGAGGCGTAGCGACCCTTCCCGGCGCCCGGGGACAAACTTTTCGATTTGCACCCCCCCCCCCCCCCCTAAACATTCGATTTGCACCCCCCCCCCTCAAACTTTCAATTTATTTTTCCAACCCATTTTGGCGCTCCCTTAGGTCGGCGCCCGGGGACATATGTCCCCCCCTCGCTACGCTACTGATATGAACTCTACTTCATCTGCTTCCATGGATCATAAGGTTCGATAAGGTGTTTTACTTATGTTATGTTCCCTGTTTAAGACTGCAGTAAGTGTAATATCGTTTTGGTATTAAATATTATAACTTGACTCTTACGTGGTCAGAATAATTCTACTTTATAAGTCACAGTACAAATATACATAAAAATGTAGCGTTGTTGTTTTTTTTTTACTTGTGTCTCGATTTAAATAAAATAATAGCAATCTAATCTAGCACGTAAACAAAAATCAACTAACCTATCTCTCAATACACTCTTACATATCACGTCATGATTCCATTGATTCATTATATTTAATGCATGCGCACAAACATTCATTCGCACCAAAATAAACACAAAACACAACTCATAACATTGACATGACCCACCCCTTTACAAATCGAAATTTCATTACGCACATACTTCTATACTGGATATTAAACACGTTTAACGCGCGCGATCCTGTTACGATAATACCTGAATTAACCGTTAAAAAACACACACGGCTTGTTCTGATACCTGTATCACTGCACTCTTTGAAGTCCTCGCGTCAGTGTCAGTCAATACAACTGAATATTTGTTGTTTTAATGACAGACAGTTCTAGTGCGTCACAGTGCGTCACGGGCTAAACTAGGGCATGGAGTCACACAAGTAGGTCGCGGGTGACGAACACGGCTGAGCTTGTAACGCTTGATTGAGAGCTCACGCTGTTTTCTATATAGGTGTTAATAATTTTACTTTTAGGTCTAGTTCTTAATTTACTTGCACGATTGCAATTTTTTAATTATTATTTGTTTTTAAATCAATTCTTATAAGGGTTCGATAAATGACGTCACACTCGTAGAGGTGTGTGTGGGGGGGGGGGGGGGTCCGTAATCTATCAAACTTCTTCCGTTTAAAAAAAAAGAACAAGTTATGTTGAAAACTGAATTAGTCGCCATTTCGCGTTTTAGAAAACTGTTTTAAAAAATTGTAATAAAAAATTGATTTCAATACTTTATGCTGACCGAGCTTAGTCAATAAAATAAAAAAATTTCAATGCATTTTCGAGGGGGTTGTAGGCGGAGTTTTTACGTCATTTTAGAAGGAAGGGGGGTCAGGCTTTTTTTTCGACGATGGGTGACATAGGAGTGGAGGAGGTAAAACTCGATCAAAAAACGTGACTTAGGATATGGATGACTCACAACATGAATGTGAATATACACAAAACATTTGTGATTTTTATCAGTGTAATACAAACTTTTTTTAAAAATTTAAAAATAAGTCAATCTTGTCTAAAAGTTGTTTTTTTTTTTTTTTTTTTTTTTTTTTTTTTTTTTTGGAGAAATATTTAGATTTCGTGTTTTGATGTTATGACGATTAGCCCAAGTTTGAACTAGTTCGTTGTTTTTTAAAACAATATAAATGTAAATGTGAACTTCTAATCTTTAAAGCTGATCCTAAATTCGAAAATATTTATCCAATTAGAGCTAATGTGAAAGTGAAAAAAAAAAATACTTTTTTATTTCAACAAAATTTTCTGGTCAATTCCCAGATACGAGCCAGTATTTTTATCACTTAATCGCAGGGGTCTAAAATAGTAGGTCTATTTCTATATGGCTTATTTACATCTGACTGACCTAACACCGATCAATCACTTGTCTAATAAAGATCTTGTATGTGTCTGTCCCACAGAGCCTCGTGTAGGTCTCATTAAGGTCTCAAACATGCGTCATGAAAAACAAATTAAGAAAGGTCTCGTAATATAATTATTGTTTTTTTGTCTAAATTTCTCATAAAAGTCTAATTTGATTCCTCCAGAGTACTCAAAGGTCCTATACCGTTCTCAAAACATATCTACAATAGGTCATACACATTTCTAGTGCGGTTGCGTAATAGTATTGTAATGACCTAAATGGGGTAAGTAAACTTTTAAAAAGTCACGTTTTGGTCATAATTGGGCCTCGTCAAAATGTCATTAACGTCTGCATTCCCATAAATATCCCATACACGTCTTAAAAAAGTGTTTTATATATGTCTTATAGATCTTCTTTTCGCATCTCGTAAATCGAAGAGTCGACATTAAATTGAGTTATCACTCAACTTAGCGTCACCTGCATGACAATTGTGCGTCTTTTCATGACGTCTTTTGTTGATATGAGTTTCTTCTTGTGTAAATGTTTATTTTTGGGTGCGACGCGTGAAAGGGGTGGGGGTAGGGGGGTGTCGGAAATATGTCATTCTACTGACAGGTTAGAAAGGGAAATACGAGCTCAAAGAGTGAGCGATGTTTAAATTATCGAGGTATCGGTTACACTCAGCAGAACGGAACCCGTTTGTTGTGAGTTTCGTGATGCGAAGGTCACACAACCCTCGCACGTGCTGGTCACTCACCCGGACACCTGTGAGCATGCCAGGTAGCACGTACGCAGCTGTAGGTACTCACATGCACGCGCTGGCCTGATGGAGGGGACACAATTTGTGCATATCGCACGTAATCCAATTTTTTTAGGACCCTATCAATTTTTTACAGCAAGATTTTTTGTTTTGATGTACAGAATAACGGTTATTGCCCTTTGATAGAACACCATATGAATAAACTAGCAAAGGGAGTGTACTAGCTTTGTTTAGTGTACACAAAGTGGTAATTATTCCTTTTTTCATTATGTTCGTGTTTTTCTTTAGTATCTGATTTCGGCTTTTTGATATCGTTGACGTTATGTACACTTATCTCGACTAGGCTGGCCACAAGGCCGAAGAAATAAGGGCGTAAAATTTTACAAGGACACGGGTTCAGGGGCGTATACTTGGAGTATTTACAAGGTCACATGATTAGGGTGTACAGATAGACCGATAGACCACAGGAACAGGCTACCACACTCACGATGAAAAAATAACGGCGTGAATTAGGAACTCTGTTATCACGTTTAATAAATCTAGTTTTAAAATGTGATGTTGGTTTCATTTCATTAGCTGATAACAAATGCATTTGTGTGTGAATATATATATATAATATATATATATATATATATATATATATATATATATATATATATATATATATATATATATATATGTGTGTGTGTGTGTATGTGTATGTATGTGCGTGCTTGTATGCGTGTGTATGTGTGTGTGAGCGTGTGTGTGTACAAATATCGCTGTCTCGATCTATTCAATATTTCTGGCCGTTAATCAAAAAGAAAAACACAATATCACAAACCGTACAACAAATCCAACAATACGATCCAACCTATCGTACACGTGTTTATTTCCCTGTGGACCGGTGAGATTTTCCGGCCTGGTGTTGACGACCGGTCTATGACCCGCATTTCATGTCCGTAAACCGGTTCCCTTATGTCAGCCTGTCGGTTGCTGGTGTAGAATGAGATGTCACTGCACTCGGTGTTGTTTTTTTTTTTAAAATAATTTTAAAACAAGGAACTGAGGTGATAAAAGATAATAAACGAAAAACATAAATTTTTTAATCAGGTGAGTGTCGTATGGATGTAAAGTTTATGAGACATTTGGAAGTAGACTGTTCGTGTTACTGAGTTGTGCAACTGTCATTTGATCATACCACATCCAACATACCTAATGTTAGTTGAAAGCTACGTCCAAGTAAAGCTTTACAATGCTACTCACCTCTAGTCCCCCCCCCCACCCTCACCCTCTACTCTCACACTAGCTCACCAGTGGTGTATTATTAAAGGACCTATTGCAAAAAAAAACGGGTTTATGACGTGTTTCCTACATTACCCGGGCTAACCTGACCTAACCTAACCAAACCTACAACCTAACCTAACCTAACCTAACCTAACCTAACATAACCTCTAACCCACAACCTTATCTCAACATTCTAATAGCCTGTTGAAGAATTCCCAAACATTTTACGGTCTATCCTACCATCTAGCTCTTATTCTCATCCAATGTTCGCATCGTGTTATTGATAAATCTTTATTGTTATTGTTCCGCGGCATTTTATTTTCGTCGTTATTTTTAATGTTCTGACACTTAGTCTGGCTTGGAATGTTAAATCATTAATACAACGTTTTTGTTTTTATCCACATTTCAACAGAACAGCCGGTTCGCAGTTTAAAAAAAAACGCGATTGTAAATAAACTATTTTTTTTTCTATGTTGCAAAGTAGTGTGTTTTGTTTTTGTTTGCTTCTTTCTGATTTTTTTTTTTTTTTTTAAACGTGTGCATTTTCGAAAACGCTGAAAAACCATGTTAAAAATTTATAAAGTAGAAATTGCTTACACGTTAATTGAATTTAATTTTAAAAAAAAAAATGTGTTTTTCAACAAGAGAATCTGTAATGTGTCTGGGCTAGATACAGACATGGATTCTAAGCGCTTGTCTTTATACATTTTATTGTACGATTCGCAGACTGAATTTGTATAGCGTGTTTACACTAGGGACTTGGTCCAACGTACAAAGTTCTGGAGAAATAAATAATCAACACCAGCTTTGGGGCGTTTTATTTTTTTTTTTTATCCAGATGAAAAGTTGGCTTTTCTGAATAGAGCTTGTGATGAGGTTGAATAGGCTTATTGAAGAGAATTTCGAGTTCGATGCGTGCTTTAGCTATCAGTGAAAAACATAATTAAATTTTACACACAAAAAATCCGTTAGAGAAACGTTTGATTATTCGTGATTCTCAGGGCGTAGCTGGTCATAAATAAAGCTTAGCCAGTGCTGGTTAATTTTTAAACAGGTCGGATTTTATCACTACGGCTTCAAAAGGGTTAATAGTGTTTATGTTTTATCTTGTACCGAGTCAGTTCGAACAAACTCACTTGGTCTCTAAATAATGAATGTACCATCCTGTTTATAACAACCATGTCTTTATCCCATCACAAACATATGCAACAGCAACAACCATCTCCGTCCCATCACAACCACCTTTATTTCACCATCACAATAATCTTTACCCCCCATAACAACCACCTTTACTTCACCATCCCAACCATCTTTACTCCCCCATCACAACCACCTTTACTCCCCCATCACAACAATCTTTACTCCCCCATCACAACCACCTTTATTTCACCATCATAACAATCTTTACTTCACCATCACAACCATTTCTCCCCCTCCCCCCATCCCAACCATCTTTATCCTACCCCTCACACCATAACCATCTTACCATCCTTTACTCCTCCAATAAAGCCTTTTTTATATCTCGCTAACAGCAATCCCCCTCCACACACACACATACCCCCCCACACACACACACATACCCCCCCCCCCCCCAGACACACACACCTCACATCACTAGTCACACTTACGTTTACTTCTAAAGTATTGGCGATTAAATTTTAATGCTATCTTAACTGATCCAATTCTAAGCCTAGAAGTAAATTCTTATAAAACATTACTTACAAAATTGACTGTATAGGGTAGGTCTCAACCCTTACTGTAAACCGGCCATAAAACATATGACAACACTCTATTAAAATTGTACAGCGTGTATAGAATAAAACAGGACAACACTCTATTAAAATTGTACAGCGTGTATAGAATAAAACATAGGACAACACTCTACTAAAATTGTACAGCGTGTATAGAATAAAACATAGGACAACACTCTATTAAAATTGTACAGCGTGTATAGAATAAAACATATGACAACACTCTATTAAAATTGTACAGCGTGTATAGAATAAAACATATGACAACACTCTATTAAAATTGTACAGCGTGTATAGAATAAAACATAGGACAACATTCTATTAAAATTGTACAGCGTGTATAGAATAAAACATATAACAACACTCTATTAAAATTGTACAGCTTGTATAAAATAAAACATAGGACAACACGCTGTTAAAATTGTAAAGCTTGTATAGAATAAAACATAGGACAACACTCTATTAAAATTGTACAGCTTGTATAGAATAAAACATATGACAACACTCTATTAAAATTGTACAGCTTGTATAGAATAAAACATAGGACAACACGCTGTTAAAATTGTACAGCGTGTATAGAATAAAACATATGACAACACTCTATTAAAATTGTAAAGCTTGTATAGAATAAAACATAGGACAACACTCTATTAAAATTGTACAGCGTGTATAGAATAAAACATATGACAACACTCTATTACTATTGTACAGCTTGTATAGAATAAAACATATGACAACACTCTATTAAAATTGTACAGCGTGTATAGAATAAAACATATGACAACACTCTATTAAAATTGTACAGCGTGTATAGAATAAAACATATGACAACACTCTATTAAAATTGTACAGCGTGTATAGAATAAAACATAGGACAACATTCTATTAAAATTGTACAGCGTGTATAGAATAAAACATATAACAACACTCTATTAAAATTGTACAGCTTGTATAGAATAAAACATAGGACAACACGCTGTTAAAATTGTACAGCGTGTATAGAATAAAACATATGACAACACTCTATTAAAATTGTAAAGCTTGTATAGAATAAAACATAGGACAACACTCTATTAAAATTGTACAGCGTGTATAGAATAAAACATATGACAACACTCTATTACTATTGTACAGCTTGTATAGAATAAAACATATGACAACACTCTATTAAAATTGTACAGCTTGTATAGAATAAAACATATGACAACACGCTGTTAAAATTGTACAGCGTGTAGAGAATTGAACGCAGGTTGAAACTTGGAACAATAAGCTGATGGAGTTGGTATCGACCGACGACCGCAGCAACAGGCTATAGGAGAAATGTCTTTTAGAGTTCTGATGGAAATAGCTATGGAACTTACTGGCTATAAGAGAAATGTCTTTTAGAGTTCTGGTGGAAATAGCTGTAAAAATGACAGTATGTCAGGCATGCTATGCAGCCTGTGAGATTTTCGTATTGATCCAAAGTTCGCTGAAGCGGATTATTTTAAAATATTAACTTACTTAAAAAAAGATACCTTACAGAAATGCAACACCAAATATTATTGTTTTGATGATTTACACAACAAACCAGGGGCGGAACTACAGTGCCGCCAGACCCCGCAATGCGGGGGGGCCCACGACATTTAGGGGCCCATAGCCGACCATAATACATTTTTTATAGTAAAAAAAAAAATAATTTTCTAGGATTTTTGACTTGACTGTAAAAGCTTTTGTAAATAACAAACAGATCTACTACATTAGCGATGTTATACAGTAGATAACAAATGCTGTTGCGGAAAAAAATATATTCGTAGCTGTAATGTGAAAGATAGGCAAACGTTTAAAACACTTCCATGACTTATTTCCCTTTTTTAAATAGTTAAATAGGGGTGCTCATAAACTCCTTTTAATATATGTGTACTAAACAAATTAAAAAGCAATTACTTCTCTTTCTTATTATTTGAAAAAAAAAACATACTAAACATGACAGAGCATAAAAATGAAATATATTTAAAACAAATAATAAAACTACAAAAAACATTAAAAATAAACATAACACGAGAAACCATTACACCTACAAAGCTTTCATGTTTTATATTCTTTTGACCGGATAAAGGGTAAAGGGTAGGAAGTATTACATCGATCTAGTTCTAAACCTAAAAAAATAAATTTTTGAAGCAGACTAATGCAGTCACACACATTATTTGTTGTAATTTGTTTAAATTGAAACAAAAGACACTTTTTTTTTCAAACAACGATCAAGCCATTAATGAGTATCCAATGTTTGTATTCTGTGTTTGTATATATATATATATATATATATATATATATATATATATATATATATATATATATATATATATATATATATATATATATATATATATATATATATATATATATATATATATATATATATATATATAGGAGGGGGCCCAAAATTTTTTTTGCGGGGTGGCCCTTTTTTTCTAGTTCCGCCACTGCAACAAACCGGTATATTTCCCTCAAATAATTTCGCTCTATCACTTCTGCCATTGTAGGCAACAGAGGACATTGCGCTAGAACTAATTCAATACGAAACTATTGTATAATTTAGTATCGTTTCCAGCGTTTCTTCCAGACATTTTTTCTCCAAGGGGGCACTTGAAATTTTCGGGGGGGGGGGGGGGGTAGACTTTCTTCGGGGGGGGGGGACACTGTTGAAAGTATATATTTTCTAAACAAATTATATAAATTTCATTTCGTTCCTGGAGGAAACTCTGATCGTTTGTGTCTAGACGTTGACTCTCTTGGCAAAAAGAAAGGAACAGTGCCTAGATTGAGTTTCTTAGGTTCAGCCAACCTTCATTTAGATTTATATTAAACTTTTTCAATTTTCTACAATAAAATAAAAAAAAAAAAACATCTGGTCACATCTGAATGTTGTGTCCCCTTTAGAAAATGTTCTTCAATTCGATTGGAGAGGGGGAAAAAAAAGAAATACCCAGATCTCAACGTCTTAAAATTTCTTGCGGGCGAATGAAAAATCGAAGTGTGGAAAAAAAATCGAAGAAATAAAATGTATGAATATGTTCTTGTTCATAATTGAAACATGTTTTCATGCCCACAGCTTAATATTTATCGAATGTTATGTTTTATTTTAAAATTATTTCATCCAGTGTTTTGCATTCAAATGTTGTTGTTGTTTTTTTTTTTATATTTTTTTTACATATTTTTACCATCTGTTTTGTTTAATTAAAAAAAAAAGCTTTAAGAATTATTTAGATTCGTTATGTCGTATTATGTTCGACAATACACAGGACCGCGCTCTAGGATGTGGGTGCTATGTGTGTGTGTGGTTCACGTATGCTATAGAAGTCAAAGACATAGTATACTAAGATAATACGTAAAGTAAAGCTCTCTTTCAGACCAAAACATCCGCAACAGATGCTATGGTGTATATAGCCTATGTCTTTTGGCCTCGGTATATGAAGGGATGATGTGGTCAGTACTATACCCAGCGGCTCAACGTGAGTCAAGTACCCATCAACTCTGGTTGGATTCAGGGTCGTCCTACAGTCGCGAGTCTAGACCGAGATCCGAACTCAATACCTTTGAGTTGGTAGCCGAACGCTCTACCATTCAACCACGCCGTCCCGTTACACTTTAATAACCAATTACTAAAGAAACACGAAATTTCCAAAGTGATTTAATGATACCAAGTCACCAAATCATGTCGAGAAAAAAAAAGAACAACATCAGCAACGTAAGCTAAGTTTGTAGTAAGGAAGAAAAACAAATTAACTGTACACTATGCCCATACACTTTTAGATCTACCTTCAAACGAAATACAGCGCAAGTGTTCACGGCCTTGAACTTTTAACCTTTACCCAAGGACACATACCTTGCTCTCTATCTGGAAGATACGCCCCACGATAATTCCATGATATCACGACCTGGAGTTGAACACGACCCTCATAACACCCCCCTACCCCCCACCCCACTCCTTCTGCGACAAAACTCCAAAAACTCCATTTGATCACGTGCTTTCAAGGACTAAAGGACTGGGACTGTTTATCTTTCAACCCTCAAAACTTGGGAGAGCCGAAATGCAAATACCCAACCGTACAGACAGACCATTTCATTTCTCCAGCTGGCGAGCGATTAAAAACTGAAAGAATTTTTTTTTCTTTTTTTTTTTTTCAATTTTAAATAAAAGAGAGGTCATTGAACTCCGTTATCGGGAATTCCTCGCTGTAGACTTCAAGGCGTTAAAAAAAAAAAAAAAAAAAAAAAAAAGTACATAAGCATTCAAAGATTGAGAAAACCCTACCGTGTCAACTTACCAAGGTCATAGGTCAAGGCCAGGCTTTGTGTTGGCGTATCTTACTTTTCTTGAGGGTAGATTTCTTTTTTTTTTCCCTTTACAGAGGGTGTTAAAGGCTAGAGTAATGAAGCAAACACCGATAAAGTGGAAATGGTAGACGCCGGTATTGAGCCGGGGATGATTTACGGCCCCCGAGTTGGTAGGGGGTACACAGGGACTCGAGATCTATGCAAGCAAAAACACAAGTACCGGCTCCGTAAAGCACCATCTGGGGGTCTAGGTAAATACGCTATTAATCTTTTTCCCACCGGATGAATATACATATATATATATATATATATATATATATATATATATATATATATATATATATATATATATATATATACAGGCAGATCGATTGCAAAATCAAAATGCAGGATTTAATCAGACTATATCGATACTGGTTGATTCAATAAGCAAGATATAAAAAAACGTGAGAAAAAACATAGCCACTTCTCTAGCCTTCGCTTAATCTCGGATCTACACTACGTTTCTCTTTAAAATAATTTTATTAAATAGCTGACCACGCTATTCCTTCATATGCCGAGGACAATAAATCAGATGAACTCTACTTCATCTGTCCCATGTGTCTTAGGCACGAACGGGATTAAGAAGATGAAAAATAGGAGAAGTTATCCTTAACCGAAAAGACAACTAATTTTAAATGAACGGAGAGATACGCTCTGCGATCCGGGTAATCCACTAGAGTGAGTAAATGATGCGCAAACAATGTTTTATTACCGACTATATTATCGGACTTAAATATTTGTAAAAACAAAAAAAAACTTTAATAGTAGAAGTATGAAACTAAAGTTCCCTTTTCGAACCTGACGGTCCATGAGGCAAATTAAGTAGAGTTCACCTATTTCTGTGACCTCTGATTATGAGCTAATGAAGGGATAGTGTGGTCAGCACCATGCCCAGCCGCCTTTACTTTCTCTAACGTGAGTTAGGTACCCATCAGTTGGGTGGACTCATGGACGTTCTAATGACTTGAACCCAGATTCGAACTCGAGACTTTTGGGTTAGCAGTTTACCTGTCCAGAGCAAGGCCATGACGAGCCTACGACGTTCAATCTCATATCACTTACAAAGTCTCCGACTTCAAGATATATTTACACCAAGAAGAACATTTTGAAAGAAAACCCACAATCACCATTGGGAATTTTAATCACAAATAATCATAGTGTAACCAAATACAAATAGTAAGTAGCTTCAAAATACATGTATCACAACAGGCTATTTTTATTAGAAAATACAAAATCTTCATGACTGTTTAGTTGAAAGCTTAACACACTGAAATAGCAATCACTAACAAGAATTGGAATATCATACAACGTGTTACGCACTTAAAGATTTATTTTTATTCCCAACAAGCTGTTTTGTTTTTAATTTAAAAACTTCTGCATCATAAACTTCAACCAACCGACCTTACAAGTAACATTTCTTCTTAATTTCTACTCCCTTTTCAATTCCTAATTCATATTTTTAATCCAGAGAAGGAAAATATCAACTTTGTAAATCTATTAGACTTATCAGGCTTAAGGGCATTAAAGGGAAGTAACTTAGAGTTAAAATCCCCCTACCCACTTAAGGTTTAAGCTTTCACTTAGCCCAGATCCAAATTTTTTACCGAAATAAAATCTATTGACTATTTCTTATGGGGAGCTTTCAACCACTTACAGGATTTATAGCACGGTATAATTGTTTAGCCTGTTGGAAAGATAGAAGGATTTTTAAAAAAAAATATTGTTTGTGCGTGTAAAATAAAACTTATTTGGTAAGATTCATTCTCCCGTACCACAAAACAACACACACGCACAATTGTACTTTCATATACAAGCACGCATAAAACATCTACAAACACACACACACACACACACGCTATGATCATCGTCCCACATCGCTACAGAAACTAACGTGAATCCTAAATCAATTTTTGAAATTTGCCGAAAACAAAGATTTTAATATTTGATGAGCTAGGCAAGGAGGGCGGGCGGGGAAGCGGAGAGCGAATAAACTTTCACTGTATTTAGGTCAGTCAATATAACCAATAGATTGAGTGGATTTTTATTCGATCCGAGACTATAACGAGAATTCTAAATTTAGAACTCCTAAGCCATGAAATGTAGTGTAGACCCGTACTGTCTGGACAGAAAAAAAAAACGAAAGATAAATTACTTTTTTTTTCATTAATCGAAAAGACATTTTTTTACTTATCGTATTATAAATAATCTAGGTATAATTTCTCATTGCTGAAAAGGAATAAAAATGTAAATTTTAAAAAAGTATTCATTTTTTAAAAAAATGCGGTATTCAACTCTAACCTATCGCAAACATCTAACGAGGTTAATCGTCTTAAATTTTTGATGAGGCTATTTCAGGAGTTGATAGGGAATTGAACCTAATGATCGGAATGCATGCAGTTTCAACATGCATTTCGAACTCTCTGGTCTATTTCGGGGTGTCGGTCTATTTTAAACTAGTCAAGACATGTAAATTAGTAGGCAGGTCTATCTTTAGGAGCATGAAAAGGGTAGTCGGGGTGGGGGGTTGTGGAGATAAAAATGCCCCGGGCTCTTGGTTTCTAGTCCAGTAATAAAGCGCAGCTATAAAATACAATATATATACCGTCTTCGATATATATATATATATATATATATATATATATATATATATATATATATATATATATATATATATATATATATATAAATTGGAGGCTGTTCATCTGATAATTACCATTTACTCTTTGAAGTTACATTAGTTATATTGTACAGATACAATTAGTATTGTGACAACATATTTAATTTTCGTCTTGTTTTCTAGTTGTGATGGAACGAGTTTTTTTTTTTTTATAAACAAGGTTAACACGTCATGTAGGCTTATATGTTGTTGTCTTAAGTTTTGGATGAAGTGTTTTTCATCCAGATTGTCTAATGAACGTTTCCTGAAATACAGGGCTTGTTCGTTTTTGTCGTCTAGTTTTTGATGTCATTTGTATTTTATTTTTTCTTTGGCGTGATTCTCGTGGTGGGGAAGATATAGGTTGCTGTTCTTGAGGTGGGGAAAAATGTGTTGTTATGCTTGGAGTTGGAAAGATAGTTTGTTCTTATTCTCGAGGTGGGGAAGACATTGGTTGTTGTTCTCAAGGTTGGAATAAAATTTATTTTTATTCTTGGGTTGGCCATAACACGAGGGGTGATTCTCGAGCCAGGGAGGACATTGGTTGTTATTCTCGAGTGAGTGAAAGCATTTGTTTCGATTCCCTATGTGAGAAAAAATTAGCGAGATTCTCGAGGTATGGAATAATTAGCGTGATTCTCGAGGTAGGGAAGATATTACACACACACTCCGTGTTCTCAAATATCGACATTCTGAGCTCAGCAAGGCAAAAGGCTAGGGCGTGGATAGATCGTTACTTCGTTGGAAGGTGTGGGGTGGGGGATGGGACATTTTGGGGTGCTTGAACGTCTTTTATTTGGATAGTCGATGTCGTTTTATTAATGGAATTGAGTGAAAAAAATGTGAACATCATTTAAAAAAAAATGTGATATGATTGTTTACTTCCATGCTAAAATAAGAGAATGTTGTACATTGTGTACGTCAGTAATCACGTATGAGAATGTAAAATGTTCTCCAATTACATAAATGAGATTCTATCTACAGGCATA
The DNA here is from genome assembly GCF_028476545.2 of Physella acuta. Lineage (NCBI taxonomy): Eukaryota > Metazoa > Mollusca > Gastropoda > Physidae > Physella > Physella acuta. The sequence continues at coordinate 66,530 of NW_026732200.1, read as the reverse complement.
TCGGGAATAAAAAATTCTCTATTGTTCTACGTTTCCATGTCGTTTTATATTTTTATATCATTCTATTTTTTCATTATTTTTTTCTCATCTTTCATCGACCAATCCGACCTTACTGCACTTACACATAAAACCACCTACATTGGTGAGGTCAGGGGGATTAACATTGACCGTCCGACTGAAGTATTATCATGGCGATCTATAGATTTGTCAAACCATTTCACAAAGTATCACAGCCAGACATCAGCTAGACCCCCCCCCCCCTCACACACACACACACACACACACACACACCTCCATCATCCTACCAACTATTACTTAAAGTTCAGAATGTATTTCCTATGAAGTATCTCAAAAAAATATACCATTTAAAATATGTATTTAATACCATGTATACTTAATGATATGCGACCTTCCCCTTCATACCATGATTGAACTTTCGCCACATTCACAGTTAAAGATGCCAGCATATTGGTAAAGACCTACACTCTATTGCAAGTATTTTTTCACACCTTGCCAATTATCTAAGCACTATTCTTTTCGCTGAATTGCAATGTCGCAATTAAAATGTGTTAGCCTGTAATTTTCCGACACCATCAATTAAAAAAAAAAACTTTCACTAATCACCAACACAGTCGTACATGTATACTATCATGTGTACTCATATTTGACATTTATTTAATTAACTTACACTTTTCGCATGAAATAAATTGATCTGTCTATTTAGCATTCACATGACGTCATAACTACCCCCCTCACCCACCCATTCATTCTACAGACACCCAGGTCACCCACCCGCCTCAATATCCATTTTTCATGGCAATTAAGTTTTCCTCGCTCGCCCAAGCAAATAAAAATTAATAAGACAAATTTCAAGGTTCGGTGACGAAAAGCAATACAAGGATATAAAAAAAACGTCGGCAGTTTACATTGGAAGTGGTGATCAATGGTGAGACCAGTCACCCGGAGAGGTGATCAATGGTGAGATCAGTCACCCGAAGAGGTGATCAATGGTGTGATCAGTCACCCGAATAGGTGATCAATGGTGAGATCAGTCACCCAGAGAGGTGATCAATGGTGAGGCAAGTCACCCGGAGAGGTGACAAATGGTGAGATCAGTCACCCGGAGAACCCTGACTGCTTATAGGTGAGCAAATACACTTTAATTGGATGTTCCAGTCTCTGCTCATAGAGGTGGGAGAGGGGGGGGGGACAAAAACTGCTGACGTAAGTGCTGATCACGTGTCTCTTCCTGCCCGGATGCTTCGCGGAGCTTGATGCGTCGAGTTCAAAGATTGGCGTGACCTATATACACGGACGTTAAGGATATTCGGGGATCGATGCTGTGACGTCATGAATATCGATTAGACCTTTTTTTTTATCGCGTTATCTTTACAAAAACAATATAATTCATTTTCTCCTGTGTTTGCACTGTAGAAAGAAAAGCGACATTTTATTTTTACTTAATTTTTCTGTTTTGTTTATTTTAACTTGGTTAAAAATTAAGTGCGATGATCTAATATTTTTATTTCTTATAATACACATTAACATTAACATACATTGAGATACTGTTATACTTATGTTTCAGAAAAGTTTTTAAGTAATTTATTTAACATTTGTATAAAAATATTTTTTTCCCGTCCTACAGAAGGTCTAAACTCACTTCAGCTCTATACAACAGAATGGTACAGGATTCTATATCTGAACTGCCTCGTTGGCTGTCTGTTGTTCTAGAACCCATCAGTACCGTTGTTTTAAACTAAGTTGTTCTTACCAACTTTTTTCCTGAATTAAACATTTTCCTAATGCGTCTTAATCACACACTAATCAAATTAATTTATATCTCTTGTTCATGAAGTGTTGTTTTTTGTTTATCTTTTTAAAGAAGATTCTAACACAACACAATAGGGTCATTATATATATATATATATATATATATATATATATATATATATATATATATATATATATATATATATATATATATATATATATATATATATATATATATATATATATATATATATATATATATATATATATATATATATATATATATATGTACTATGTTATATAAGTGAAGTGTGGGCCATCAAAATATTAACGACTAGAAAATTATCGCAAAACGCAAACGTTTTTTTTTTATATCTTTGCGTGTTTTTTCTACGGGGATGTTCACGAACTCGCGTCCTTATGAACGAGGTGGATAAAAATAGCCCGGCTTATTGGCGATTAACTCGATGACCCCCATGATACTCATCGTCGTCTTGTTAAATTCTAATCTTCGGATAAGCTGATAGGCTTGGGGGGATTTCGGGGGTTAAATTCTTGCCATAGGTTACGATATAATGAGCTGCATCGTATTTCTTAATTAATCCTGATGACTGAATTTTAATCTGGATTAAATGTCGACTTTAATGCTAATGACGAAATGAGTCGAAGAGAATTGATTCATGTTTTAAACAAGGAGTGTTTTTGTTAACCTAATTTATTTCTGGGTTAGTGTCTTAGAAAAATATAGACACGGAATAACGCGTTACCTTATCCGGGGATGAAAAATTATATTTCGCTATATAATATTTTATTACTACACTATATTATATTGCTATATTATGCTAGATATAATAATAATAATATATTATTATTATACATTGTTGTATTGTCATGATAAGAAAACAAACGCACAATGTATCCAAAAATAAGGAATCGTTAATAGTACTTATTTGAAAAATATTTGCTAATTTATCTTTAAAGAATAAATAAAAAATTAAAATACACACTTAGAGTTACGCAACAAAATATACGTAAAAAAGTCAGTTTTATAATTTAGTGACAGGAAGTGGGTTTATCTACATCGCAATAGGAAGATAGACAGCACATTATACTCAAGCAAAGAAGATTTAAATTAATCAGGTTACACTTTTTTACAATTCATTTTTTTTTATTCATTTAACCTTTGACACCTGAAGTTCCCCAAATGATTTTCTATTTCCTCACAGTATCTTTCAGTACAATCAATTCATATAAAAAACATTGTTTCTTTCTCTGCTATATGAATAGAACACACATCAGTTACCATTTATTTTTGACAATCCGAAGATTTCATTTACTACTTAAACTATTGTTTCTTTCAGCTATTGCTTTTGGTTTGTTTTTTATTTTTTTGAGAATTTTTAAAAATGAAAACCACCAGTATATATTGTATACATCTTTCGTTTCTATAATTTATGAGCTGCTTTTATTTTAATAATATTATTTCTGTCATGTGTCATAAAAATATATTTATTTCTGTGATTTTAATTAAAACAGACAAAGTGAAAAAAACTAATTCACGACACAAAAAAAATGTATTTGTTTTTAAAAAAACAGTGAATTCCCAAAGCTCTGTCCGTTAGGCACTGATTAAATCCCATTTAAAATTAAAAGATATTTTAAAACCAGATGCGAAATCTTGTTGTTTAGCAAACAAATTATCATCGATTTTCTTTGCCCTTTCCGAACTAGATTTCTAGAATTTCACAGAATTTTAAACATAAATGAAAAGGATTCTAGTATTTCGTTTTTAATCATCGAGAGAGTTATGGGAGACGGGGGCGCTGAGGTATCGGCCTACGATAAACGAAATAAAATCTCGAAATTTAGTATTAGTATTAATAAATAATGGTTAGAAAATTTAATAAGGAGGCTTTTTATTACCATAGTTTATGTACACAACCGCACTGATAAAGAAAGTAGTTCGAACATTCAAAAGGTATACAAACAGTGATGTAGTCAGGTGTGTTGTTGTGAGTTGAAAAGTTGATGTGTAGCCGCCATTGTATTTCTATTTTTAATGGACATGACCGAGTTGATGAGAATCCTTCCATAAATATTGTTGGCTTGGATTAAAAAAAACGTCTTTCTTTTTTTTTTTTTAGTTTTTTTTTTCTTTTTTATTATTTTTACATTTTGCAATCATAGTGGCCTTAAAAATAATAACAAATAACAAATTAAACCTGAAATAATTCAGAAATTTAATATTTTCTGAATAATTTTTAAAGAAGTTGCAAATCCAGAGAACATAAAATTAGTTTTTTGAATTTAAGGCTACATTTATGTTTATTTCCATTAAGTTATAACCTGAAGTTTCACTTTCATAAGACAAACATTAATTGGCTCTACAGGAACTCCGTGGTCGATATTCTGAAAACCCCACTTCATAAAACAACTCATAGTAATTTGTTCTCAAAACTTTACCGATACACTTTTTTAAAAGTTTAGCCATTTTTGTTTTCAATTTCTGTGAAACATGTAAACAATTATATTGTTTATTGCTTTTTTTAAAATTATTTTGCCAAGATAGCGAAAATTCTAAAAAATATAATTACATACAATATTTAGTAAAGTTCAACAAAAATCGAACACAGTTTTATAGCCATATTTATTTTAATAAAAATTGTACATGATTTTAAAATCATATTTAATGGACTTTTGAATAATTGTGTTACTATTCTCGTCTGGGTCCATTATGTATTTATATAAGGCTGAAATCGTGAGGTGTTATTAATAGCCCGTATCGGAATCCTACAAAAGGTCTAAAAATAGACACAAATCAGATTGTTGTGAATCACGACATGCAGTCGTTCTATCGTCTCCTACTCTTTTAATTAAACATTTTAATTAAATGTTTTGCGATTATACGGATGGCCCGTTTTCGATACCGTAATCAATGAAGCGACTAAAGCGTGGAATGGCCTCTTTTGAAATTCACTCGTTTGACGTCATGGAATTTCGGTTAGATCGTGCCGATGCTTATATAGTCGAACAAGCGAATGTGAAAAGAAATCAATTTTTTTTTTAAATCGGTGAAGCACCAACAAATCATTAGACGCAAATGAACTCCGGTCTCTCCCGTTTTAACTCACGTGGTTCTATTTTAAGAAAGAAGCAGGGTTTTTAAATTTAGATTAAATATTTCGAGGTGATGTCGTCATGTGCACAAATTAACCAAAGGTTGTGTGTTCTAGATGAGCAAGTTCATATTGATTGTATGGGTAGCCGACCCTGGTCCTGAACTGGTCCAAGGGTTCTCAAATTTTGATTCTTTTTGAGATACATAGGAAATAAAGTCAGATCTTTCGACTTTACAGTTATAAAATATAGAGAGATTTTTCACGTTGATCTTACATTTATTTTGTCCAGCCTTATAAAGCTGGATTTCATTTTACAGCTTGATTTTAAAATATGAATTGTTACATACCGTAAATTAAGTAATTCAGACTACTTAATATAGGTTTAATTAATTAACATTACTCTACAATTAAGAAATGCAAACATATTTGATCGCTTTTGTTATTAATTATACCATGCTACACTGTATAACACATACGTCACGTATATCTCATTATATATCAACATACACAGACTAACGCTTCTCTCACTCTTTACCTTACCACTACCACATATTGAGACATTTACTTATCAGCAGAATCAACCACATGCGACAACGCTTACCTCAATACATAACTCACCACACACTACACCTTTACCTCACTACATAACTTACAACATACCACTAAACTTACCTCACTACATAACTCACCACATACTACATATTTACCTATTAACATAAATCACCCCTGAAGGACAGCTACTGCACATTTATCCACCCCAAACTAACTTAATGAGAACCTTAAAAACAAAAATACCCATCGATTATTGGCAAAGGGAACAAAGGTTCTACACAATTTATAACTTTCACATAGAACTGCAACAAAATCAATTGAAATAACAATTATTGCAATTTTCACAGCAGTTCACCGAACAGGTATTTGTTGTTCTGAGCTATGAACATAATTAGTTTTGTTGTGAACCCTCAATCTGTATCGGTGGGGCTGTGTTGGTAGATGTGATGCTTCGACTTGTGGTGAGTAATGTCCCCTGGTTATAGAGTGTTAGTTATGGAATAGCTTGAGATGGCTTGACTAATGGCGTGGTGTCCCCTGATCTTAGAGGGTTGTAGAATAGCTTGAGATACCTCGACTTCTGACTAGTAAAGTACCCAGGTTATAGAGTGTTAGGAAATAGCTTGAGATACTTCGACTACTGATGAGTAATGTCCCCTGATTATAGAGTGTTAGGGAAAGCTTGAGATACCTCGACCTCTGATGAGTAATGTCCCCTGGTTATAGAGTACTGTTAGGGAAATACATATGTCTCGACTTATGGCTAGTAATGTCCCTTAGTCTTAGAGAGTTAGTGAAAGCTTGAGATGCCTCACTCCCTTCTGCTGTGGCCGGGGAGGAAACATCTCCGCCTGTAGTGACCTCAATAGTAAAAAAAAGAAACGACATCCACAAATCCATTTCTTTAATCCTCCTACATACACCCAACTATGATAGGTACCTAACTCACGTTAAGGAAAGTAAAGGCGGCTGGGCATAATGCTGATCACACTATCTCTTCATATGCCGAGGTCACAGAAACAAGTGAACTCTAATTCACTTGTCCTATAGACCGTCAGGTTTGAAAAAGGGAACTTTACTTTTTACCTACATACACACATATTTCAAATTGAACTATACTATTACTACGTACGAAAAAAGATTTGGATGCTTTATTACAACTACACAAATTACTTCTGCTCATTAATACGACATTTGCAAATAATTTCTATAGCTCTAAAATGCATACAAATCCATTTTGTTGCTTCATACTAAGTACACAAATCCTTTTCGTTGTTTTGAACTTTATGCTCTTTTTTTTTTTTTCAACGTACACGAATAAACCGTATGGGTATACAAGTTCTAAATGGGTCTAAGCGCCATATATCAAGCTCGAGGGGAGGGGGGGGCTGATTATCGATTCCTCACTTAACTTAGATTAACCAGGGTTTAATGAACTTTATTTTTACAAGGCTGGTCATAAATTGCAGGCTTGTGTTTCCCACGTTTTATTTTAACCAAAGAGATTAGCGGAGCCAGGTGATTAGGCCGTTAACATTCTAGCGAGAGAGAGAGAGAGAGAGAGAGAGAGAGAGAGAGAGAGAGAGAGAAGAAAAAAAGAAATACTAACACTGAGTTAAGAATTAAGAGAGAGTTTTGTTTTTTATTTATAATTTGTAATTTAGGAAGTTAAATTTTAAAAAAAAACTCGGTCAAACAGAAGTAAATTGAAGGAGGGGATTATTGGATAATATGACCGAATTGTTCTCTTACCCCCCCCCCCCCTCTCTTTTCCCTCTCTCTCTCTCTCTCTCTGTCTCTCATATCTGCTCTCCTCACCTTCGCTCTCTTATAATCCTATATAATGAAAGAGAAAAAGCTTTTGTTTTGCTTGCTTTCGTTGAAATCATATCTTTTGATCTAGGACACTAGGACTTTATAACGCTCTGTTCTTTTCTGATGCTGTATTTATCTCAATACGATTTCAACGTTTCATTTTTTAAAGAAATGTATCTACGGAAATCAGCTGTGCGTTAGTATTCTTTTGTATCTGCCTAGTTTATTTTATAAACATGAATTCACAACGCACGAAAGCTGATTATATCCCTTATCTGTCTATTGTAATGTTTTTAGACCAAATAGGAAAATATATTTTGTAATTGTCTTATGGATGATGGGCTTTATTCCTGTCTTGAAATATTTTTTTTTAGCTGCAGGCAGTCTACAGAAAACTGGGAACCTTGACATTTGTACCATTCAATAATTAATTAGCCTTCATGTAAGAGATACTGCGGTTCTAAGATTTGGTTTTGTTTGTTTTGTTGTTAGGTTTAAATTTAGTTCCGTTGTTAAGTGTGGGTTTTGTTTTTTTGTTTGATGATATTGTACTAAATCTTCCGTGCACGCTAGAAGCCCCAGTGCGTATTTCAAAAATATGTAGGCCTATCACTGAAGATTGAAGACAATGTAAGAAAATAAAGTAATAGGGAGGGGTTTAATGTAGGAGTGTCAGCGACTTCAATGCCAACAGAAAACATTACCATTGTTATTTCATTTTTTTTTCCTATGTTTATTTGTTGTTGGTTAATTTAAGAACAAAAAAAAATCCTTACAATGGACTTAATGTTTGTGTATGACGTCTAGATTACTCAATTATGTGTGACCCCCCCCCCTCCTTTATTGCGACCCCACTGATGTCACCCCCTTTTACGACCTGTATGAGAACCCCTGATATTACCCCTATTTTATCCCTTAAACGTTCCTTGTGGGATCTCAAATTGTAAGATCCCTGCAGTGCGATCCCCAACCCCCATCATCTTTGACCCCTCTCCAGTCTCCACCACCCCTATGGCATCGTATGACCCCTGTAGCTTGACCGTGGTTTAGACAGCTTGCTGTAAACACCCCATCGTTTAAAACCCTATTATTATATCCATAGTGTAGAGACCCCCTAAAATGACATGACCCCTTCATTGGTTAGACCATACAGTAACACAACCTTTATATTGTGTGACCCCTATTTTGACCCCCACCCTCCCCCCCCCCTTTTACCCCTACCCCTAACCCGAGGTTCAGCGCGTGCGATAATTGGGTCAACATATTAATTAATTAATCTAAGCCGGGCTTAGTGCGTGACGATGATGTAAATAAATTAGCATCTTATATCTTCATTCTCTCGCTAATTAAAATCTCGACAGCTGGGTGTGAAATATGTGATCTCATATGAAGGACAGTCGACCTAGCATATATACATGATTGTGAAATATGTGATCTCATATGAGGGACAGTCGACCTAGCATATATACATGATTGTGAAATATGTGATCTCATATGAGGGACAGTCGACCTAGCATATGTACATGATTGTGAAATGTATGATGTGATCTTATATGTGAGACAGTTGGCCATACACACATACAGGATTGTGAAATATGTGATCACATATCTAGTGCTACCATAAGGTCGGATTGCAACCGTTGCAGTAGATTAGAATATCACTTTCTCCACCAAGGAGAATAACACGATGTACTAAAACTGTGGGCATTAGGTGACACACCCATCTCCGATGATACCATCGTGTGCCAAATGCGGTAAATAGCCTAAGCGTTATTGAAATAATATGGATAACCAGATTTTGTTTTGGTGTCACCCTGTTGGATGATGTCTACCGTAGCGGTCCGCCCCCGCTACTGTTAATATATAACACAGCTGACCATGATTATTTACGTAAAGTTTACAACAAGGTCACCATTTTAAGCCCATTCTATTGTAAATCAGGAACGACGTGGTCCGATTGTAGAGCATACGACTGCTAGCCCGAAAGTCTCGAGTTCGAATCCCGGGTTCTTGTCCGTAGAACGTCTCTGAGTCCACCCAGCTCTGAGCTGTACCTGACTCGTGTTAGTGAAAGAAAACGTCATTAGTTTTATTGCTGACCACACTATCTCTTCATATGCTGAGGTCACTGAAACAAGTGATCTAATTCACCTATGAATAATCAAAATCGAAATGGTACTTTTTTTTATCATTCTAAATTTCGAAGCAATCATCTAAGTTTAATTGTTTATGCGGATCGCTAACTCTCAAAATTTCTTTTTAAACACCATATTTTCAAAACCAACTAACGTTTGTAATTGTTTCTTCTTTTTTTCAAATTATGCAAATACAACTTATTGTTATGAATATTCATGAGCCAGTGACCCCACCAAGTGATAGAGATCGTGACATAAAACCTATTTCACAATGAACACCGCCTATGAATCATAACTACCGTTATTCAGTATCTAACACACGGTTTAGGGTCGACGCGTACACAATAATATTATCAAACACGTCTCAAATAAAATGAACGGTGAATACATTTGTCTTGTTATTTAATGTATGTCGCTGCTTTTTATTGTAAAGAAATGTATAATGCCTGCAATTTACAGCATCTAAAAAAATATCACAACTTAACAGTCAGAAAGGTAAAGGATGCCGTCAATCTTTACTATCTAACGATATATAACGGTTTAAAAGGGATGTCGCGAACATTTACAACGTAACGATATATAACGGTTTAACAGTAAGATAAAGGCTGTCGCTAACATTCCCAGACTAACGATATATCTGAGTTAAAAGTATTGCTGTGACACTAATAGCCGCCCCTTCGATATTTGCATACACTGGATGGTGTGATGTGATTACCGCGGGTCGTGTCATTCAGTACACTCTGGAATCCTCGTCGTCAGCTTAGCTGGAGAACATAGCCGGCTTCATTTGATGGAGTCTTTTTTTTTTTTGTATTTTTTTTTTCTTTTTTTTTGTCTGTTGGTATTTCTACAATGTTAGGTGGGGGATTATTGCTGATGTGTTTGTCGTTTATGTGTTGTGAGTAACCTTTTTTTTTCGCATGAGTTGTTTGCTTCAATGGGCACATGTGTGTATGTGTGTTTATCTGTATCTGGTGATATTGCAACCCTGACCTTCAACTTAGCCTGACGACGACCCCTCTCACCCTCAACTTAACCTACACCCTGGGGACGAACCCCACCCTATCAGTAAACAGAGGCGCAGTCTTAAATTATAAATCCCTAATTTGTACCTTATCGTCATTCACTGTAATCGTTAATCTTATTGTTACCGTTATAACTATGTATATTGTTCAAATTATTCTAACTAGTAAAGTTATCCTTGTCTCTATTCTTGTTATCCTCATAGTTATCCTAAGAGTTATTGTTTTCCTAACCCTAATATTGACATCGGTTTGTAATAGATTACCCATACTACACTGGCCTGCCGAAAAAAAAACACACATAAGAACGGCCACACTAATACCACCAGCCTAGAACTTCGATCCTCCCCCCACCCCCCTCCTACTATGTCCACACTTTATCAAAACTGTCACCCCTGGGGGCGGTGCTGTGTCGCATTGCTGGTATTAATTACCCCCCCCCAACCCCCCCCCCCCCCCCCCCGCCCTCTCATACAATGACGTCACACCGCGGCGAGGCGCCGTGATCCTGACGATATTTATGACTAAACGCTGTGACGCGGATCTCGGTGGACTGCGTCTATTTCCAGCGCCTGACGTTTTTGCTGCATCAGCATGTTTTGTATATCTGCTTGACGACAGCATCTGGTTACAGAAGGAAGTAGAACGACATCATAGGCGGATCTATCCTCCATTGGGGTGTTTAGTTAGACAGAGTTTCTTCCAGGCATCTTTTGTGGGGAATAGTTACCGCCCCCCCCCCCTCGAACGAAATGGAATTTATATAGAAAACATTATTTTACCAGTGTTCCCCCCCCCCCCCCCCGGAATATAATGACCGCCCCCTTCCCACGAAAATTTCATGTGCTCACCCCCCCCCCCTCGGAGAAAAAAGTCTGGAAGAAACACTGTATACAGAGGTGGACTTGGTGAGTCCAAGAGGCCTGTGAAAATTTCCAAAGGAGCCCCCGCTAACTCTAGATTGAAATTTTCATTGGGCATTTTTTCCCCATCATATTGAATTGTACGCTGTAGTTTGAAAGAACGGGAATAGTAAGTAGTGAATACTAAAACATTGTTTTTAAAAAACAAAACATTAAAAGGGCTATTACTATAGCACCGCTCCTGGGGGTCCTCAGAGATTTTTTACAGGGGCCCACAAGGATTTTTCGCGGTATCATAAATACACATTAAACATACAAGCAGTATACCCTTGTCCTTGTGTGCCAGTTAGTTAGATGTTGGAAAGAGAAGTTTAAGGGGACAGTATCAACAAAACAAAGGGAGAGTACCCAAAAAAATATTCGCAAAAAAAAACTATTAGACATACGCCTGTCAAATTTTTGAAGAAGTAATTATGATCCTATAGTTATGATTAAGCGTAAAATTTTAAAAATTATTCAAGGCATAAAATGTTTTAATATTGTTTTACCGCTTATTTTATATATTCTTCACTATTTTATAAACTATATTTTTAAACATTAACCCAATCATTTTAAACTTTGCAAGTACTATATCATTAATTATTTACGAATACCAGACATACAATTTCAACTTTTTGTTGAATTCCAACCTTTATTTTTAGATTGCGAAGTTACTTCAGTCATAGTCATACCTATTAAAAAAAATTCTTATTGAGTTTGTAATTCCAGTACAGTGCTATTATTTTTTTATTGTTCCGAAAATTAATAGAAATGGTAGCAAGGTTTTTGCTATTTTCCACACAAATCCGTTTGTATTTGGTCATAATCATTATGATAAAAATGTATTTGTATATGTATAATAGTTTTTTGGCTAAATTTGTGTTGTTGCCAGTGTGATATAGGCGATTCAAGATCGTCGACAAAATGTGCATGATGTTTTAATCTGAAAGATCCCTAAGTTATGCGTCAAGTGGATGTTTTATTATAAAGAAATGTATTCAGCAGCAGAAGTAAACTTCATTTCTTTTTCATAATGCAAAGACTTGTCACTAGACCTCGGCGTATGAAGGTATCAGCATTTAGTTAATCCTAACGTGGGTCAGGTACCCATCAGAGCTAAGTTGCCTCAAGGACGTCCTTAAGTCCAAATCCGAACCGAGATACGAACTTGAGACTTTCGGGTTAGCGGTCGAGCGATCTACCACCCGTCTAGGACGTCACATAGAAGTACAAGAAAAAATATATTTCCGAATTGTATATCTCATAAATTCGTGGTTTGCTAATTTAAATTCGTAATTGGTAAAAAAAATTAAAAGGTGTTTGCCGTCTCGTGAAAATAATGATATTCCGACCCTGGTGTCTTAATCTGATCAATACACGGTGCTTATAATCAGTGTACACAGGAAGGAGAAGTATATAAAGAGATAACGGCGAATGGAAATAAAGGCAAAACGCACACACACAAGCATTATTGAACATGCACAGCAACCTCCCTGCAAGAGAGAAAAAAAAAGAAAATGTTAAAGAACTCTGATAATGTTTCTATGGTTAAAAGATATTAGATAAATGGGAGGGGGGGGGGGGGTTGAAACAAAATACAAAAGCGACTTGGATCATTGTTTGAAATAAATTTGCTGCTGCCTCATGTTCTCTCAAAGAAAAATACTCCATCACAAATTCTTTCATTTTTTTTTATTACCTTCGCAATTTTAGATTCAATCAGAAAAAAAAAATATTATTCCTGAATTATAATTCTACACCGCTTATTTTCTCTGTTTCCCCTCCATCTGTTTCCGGCCTGGCTTGGAGGTAACTAGGTCATGGCCGGCCGATCGATTTTTTTCCCACACGGGTCGATATTTCAACTCAGCTGAAAACTGCACCGCGGGCACTATCTTTAGCCGAGCCCGTAGAGGGCTGCAGCTCGCCGGGCTGAGCTGCTAGTACCGTACGTAATTCTCTGACTCGGTGAGGTAAGCAACATTGTGGAGGGTTGTTTTTTTTTTTTTTACTTCCCTTTTGAAAAAAATAAAAATTGCGAAGATGACAATGTAGTAGGATGTCGAGGTTATTAAATTTATCGGATTAAAAATCACGCCAAGTTCAGAAATAGGATCAGTGTCTGGTTAGGGTTATGGGTAAGGTCAAGCTTAGGGTAACTGGGGGGGGGGGGGGGTAGTGTTATACAATGTCGTCATGACGTAATGTCTGTGTCAGGATTAAGAGGGTACACGTACTTGTAATAAAAATTATCGAACAACCCCCCCCCCCCCCCCACCGACCTCCCCCTCCCTTCCGGCTATGGTTCACCAGGTTGTTTCTACCTGGAGAATTTAATAAGGTAGGAGACGAGGTTAAAGGCGTAGCTAGAACACCTAGGGGTGCTGAGAATCATAAAAATGCTCATCAGTGTTTCTTCAAGACTTTTTTCTACTTGGGGGGGGGGGCATTTGAAATTTTCGGAGGGGGTTGGTGGACTAAAATTTCCGGGGTGATGCGGGTACTGTTAAAAGTATATATTTTCTATATAAATTATATTTCCTTCGGGGGGGAGGGGAGGGGGCGGTAGAGTTTTTTTTATACGTGTCACATCTTACGGTTTTGTGTAAGAACGAAGATCACTGGGAAATACGAGTGTAATACTTGACATTAGCGGCTCAATAAAGTAAACTTCGAGACATCCTCGTCAACTAACCATAAACGTAGACGTGGCCGGGAGACGGGGAGTATGTCAGATAATGCGAACGTCTTATGTACATATCCCGGGTTCATGACATGGGTCGGCGTGGTCGAGTCGGTAAAGCTCATGGTTGCTAAACTCGAGTTCGAACCCTCGGGCAGCTGGGGACAGCCACTCTCCTAGGAGAGACAACTCCAAAATAAATAAAACTGCTGCCTTGTAGTTTGTTCTTGGTTGGACAAAGGCTATGGAAGCAAATCCAAAAAGAAAAGCAGGCTGAAATCGGAGTTAATGAATGGCGCATAACCAGTTGACACGTATCCTTAATTGTGATGGAGGCGTGGGCGAGTCGGCAAAACCCTCTGGCAGATAAGGCTCGATCCACTCCAACACTAAAAATTAAGAACGAAGAAGAAGAAGAAGTCCTTATGACGTCACTGAAACCACCGTTTTTATGAAGAGTGCCTAGCTCATGAGTCTTGACATAGAACTGGCCATTACAAAAAGTACATTTTCGAGCCTAAAGATCCATTTTCGATTCACCTGTTATATTGACCTCGACATATGAAGAGATAGTGTGGTAAGCGCTATACCCAGCCGACTCTGCTTTCCCTAACGTAGATGTGACGTCTTTCGGACTCTAAGCCTGGATCTGTCCTCAAGACTTACAGGTTAGCAGTCGAACGATCTACTACCAGACCACACTCACCCACATAGGACCGGCCAAAGTATTCCTCCATTTACACAGGCCACGAAAACAGATTAACTCTTCTTCCCCTGCTCTACGGAAAAGTCAAGTCAGTTAAAGTTTTCATGTAATGTTACCTTTAGGTACCCAAATATAGTTGATGTAACTATGTACATAGTGAGTATATACAGATGTCTGAGCAAATGTGAAAGGTGTCATAAAGTTAACTGGTACGACATTTATAATGACAAACTATTTTTTTTCTCCAGGAAACTTAAAGGTCCATAAAGAACACAGTTCTATTGATCTAGGACGTGTAACATAAGCTTGAATAATGTGATCTATGTATTAGTCGACACTTTAGTTGTGTGGTGTGATCATAGAGTCGTATATATATATATATATATATATATATATATATATATATATATATATATATATATATATATATATATATATATATATATACATATATAGCTTGCTTGTGTCACGTGTTATTTAACTTACAACTTTGTGGGTACGACTAACCTTTCTGTCTAGAGAAAAAAAAAGGTTGCTTAACGTCAGAATAAAACAAAAATGAGTGCAGAAATTAAATTACTATTTGTTTATGTAAATTCCAGCATTAAGTCACGTCTTTGTTTTGATTGACGGGAACCGAACTCGCGCCTTTTCAGTTAGCAATCGAGTGCGCTATCACTCTGCCACGCTGGTTCTGTGTATAAGTTCAGAATCTTTGAACTAACGCAGACTATGTTATGAATTCCCCCCCCCCCCCTCCCTCATATTACGTTATCATTTTTATCGTGTTTTCTATGTACACCCGTAAACATTCAGTGTTTTATATTTACCCAGTTCGACTTTCAACCTAAGAGAATTAATTTCATTCAACTTTAATGAGCTAAATCAGTTTTTATTAAACTGTAATCAGTGATAATTTTTTTAAAATTCTTTTGACGACACGGAAAAAAAAAAAATGACCGGGTGAAAAATGTCCAGAATTTAAAACGATATCTGTGAGTGCTAGATTTTCTGGAATCGATCTCATCCATCAACCTCGGTCAAGGACGGCAAGTGTTTTGGCAAGGAATCAGGTTCAGCGGTTCTCAGTGGGTTTGTCTCGGCTCTTTTAATAAACGCCGGCACGGGCCATACAGTAGCGTATGAATGTTGTTTTTTTTTTCTTTTTGTGAAGGGGGAGAGGGGTTGTATTGTTCTGGTTAGGGGCGTAGCGAGGGGGGCGGGGGGTGCGGACCGCACCGGGTGACATCATTTAGGGGGGTGACACCAAGGCAAAAAATAGCAAAATATATAGAGAAAAACTTGAGGGGGGGGGGTGCAAATCTAAAACTTGAAAGTTTGTCCCCGGGAAGGGTCGCAACGCCTCTGGGGGGGGGGGGGGAATGACACCATTAAGTGCCGCACCGGGTGACACCCGACCTCGCTACGCCACTGGTTCTGGTCTGCCTATAACTAGATCAGGGTTATAATTTGAGTTGAAGGATTTGGATAAAAACCGGTCAGGTTTAGCAAAAACTTTCTTATATTCTTATAAAGAAAATAAGATGCAGAGCCTCTATCAAAATACAGGGCTTACATACAAATACAAGGCCTTCACATAGTGTTCTATCTAAAGCAGCACATAAGCCGTCTATCGCGGTCTGATGTAGCCAGTGTGAGAACCGTCTGAGCGATGTTCAGCTAACTGGATTAAAGGGATATCACCCAGCGCTCCGAGCATTATAGGAAGGGAAATCTATTACAAAATTAAAAGCTGACCTCTCCGTTTTCCCCTCCGCTTTTCATTTGACCCGTCTCCTTTATTTCCACATCACACACATATATACGTATACAATAACATCTAGAATATATTCTTATTTAATTCAATTGTCAGATATACAAATTAACACAACAACAACAAAATTAAATTATGACATTTTTAAAATATCTCCTACATTTATGTCAAGTCATTGATAAGCTACGTTGGTACTGTCGTTGTTCCTCAAAACTCTTTTTTTTTTTTTTTTTTTTTTTTTTTTTTTTTTTTTTTTTTTTTTTCCTCAAAACGCTTTGAAAAATAAAATCTAGAGTTTCGTTTGTGTCTTGATCTACTGACTAAACTTCAAACATCAAAAAAACTAGTGTTTCCCAACTCCAAAGTTTAAATTCTGACACGCCTTTTTAATACATTTTTTAAAAACTTCTATTCTAAAGAATTATGCTTACTGTAAACGCTCTCATTATGGCTGTACAAATATCGACCGACACTTCCAGAGTTTCCGATTTAGATGTTTTACAAAAACTCAGTTGTGTTCGCTACGTTTTAATGGTACGAATCGCACCCAGCGACCCAAATTACCTTGTTATGCATTACAACAATCAGCGGAATGCACTTCCGTAGCGAAGCCGCTACATCAATTTCATAACAAACCACGGAGCGAATTTTCAGGGCAGATTCGATAGGTAAATTATACAATGACATGTTACAATACTTATTTTGTCTTTGTCTTTTCAAAGGTTAGAGAACTCACGCTAATGGTTGTTGTAGTAGCCTCCCCTTGACTGCTTATAAATATTGTTTCTTTGTTTTCACCCTATCTATATATATAATTCTCTTCTGGGAGCCGCTAGAAAACAAGCTGTAAACGCGCTCCCTACCTCCCCACCCCTACATGGTCTTAGTGAGCTGTGTTCACTCTAAATGTTTACAAGCAGAGCCAACGATTTTAAACGTAAGGGGGGGGGGTGGAGAAGGGAGAAGGAAGGGGGGGGGGTTATGGTCCTTAACGAGCTACTTATAGTGTTTTAAAGAAATATTTTCAGTGGCAGCGTTGGTACTGTCGAATTCACAAATTATGAATTACTGAAAAGTAGAAAATAAAACAACTAAATAGCGGCGTATGTTATGCCGCGGGCTGGCTCGTTCTTAATATTTTACAATTTACGTCTACAGAAAAAGAAAATCGAAATACTACTGACCTTGCAATTTCCAGAAATTATCTCGATAAAACTTTACAACTCGTGTTATTTGATAATGTTAGGTTCCTCTAGTGCGCTGAGAAATTAAACTAATGGAACTATACATCAAATATGCAAGCCGACATTTCAAAGTAGCGGCCAAATCTCTTTGTCATGTCTTTGAACACACTTTTACATTTCTGTTAACTTAACTTTTCAGTGTCTCGACAATAACGCTAATGGAGACTGGACTGTGAATAAACAATAGTAATGGCTTTGTTTACCAAGGTCATTTAAAGATGTAGAGCTACAATCAGGCGTGGTTAGACGGTAGAGGGTTTGCCAGCTAGCCCGAAGTTTTCGAGTTCAGATCTCAGTTCGGACCAGCGACAGTAGAACGCCCCTGAGTCCACCGAGCATTGATGGGTGTCTAACTTACGATGGGGAAAGTAATGGAGGCTGGGCTGCCTACACCATCCCTACATATATATATATGTATATATATATATATATATATATATATATATATATATATATATATATATATATATATATATATATATAGGCCTATATATATATATATATATATATATATATATATATATATATATATATATATATATATATATATATATATATATATATATATATATACATATATATTTATATATATATATATATATATATATACACACAAACACACAAATATACATATATATATTTATATTTATATATGTGTTTGTGTATATATGTATGTGTAAGTATACTATCCCTACAAAAGTAAAAGTCAAACAGCCACAACCCTTAAGAACATTGAAGTACTTTAATACACCACAGAGAAGTCAGGGCAGTTGGTGTAGAGATGAGATAAGTTTTTTCTTTAGTCTATCCACCCACACCTTCCCTGACAAAGATAAGGCACTTCTAAAGTCCTGATGTTACAAACATTTTTTTCTAAATTCGTATGTGAAACCAAAGCATGAAGAAAAAAAATATTCCGTCTAACATTCAGCCTTTGTGTCTAGTATATTTTGTAATTTTGTCTAAACATTACACAGCGTAGCAATCATAACAGGACAATTTCTGTGTTAATTGTTTCCTTGCTGGAGTGCTACAACACAAGTCAAATAACCCACAACAAATTCCTACGTAAAAAAATTCAATTTATAAACTCAAGGGACGTAACTCTCGAAATCAGATTCCCTCCCCTATCATTATCCCACCCCTTCCAATTTTTCTTTATTTCATTGCCCGATTTATACTATAAAAAAAAAAGAAAAGCAAAAAAGGTTATCGGTCAAGTAAACCAAGCACAATTTTTTAATGCGCAGCAATCGATCCGAATCATTAGATCGCTATCGATTAGGAAAACTATCAGAAAAGTATTCCACGCGGACCGCACCGAGATCTTTACGGTTCAATAACAACATATAAATCGAACGTTCGATTGATTCTTTCCCCCGCTAACAGCAATCTCTAAGCCGAAATTGTGTTGGGGACTCTATAAAAAATTACTAGGGTCTCGCTTGGCAGGGGGTAGAACTCTAAATGCCCTGGCGATTCTATCGCGAATTTCGCACCGTATTGCGAACCGTGGAGATTTCCATCGTGAAAAATAGGAAGATGTCGTGCGGCGAAATGTTTTCTACATCGCGCGGTGACGTGTATAACAAGACCCAGAGGCGTAGCGAGGGGGGGGTGGAGCGGAGGGGTACATATGTCCCCGGGCGCCAACCATAGGGGGCGCCAAAATGGGTTGGAAAAACAAATTATAAATAGTTTGAGGGGTGGGGGTGCAAATCGAAAGTTTGAGGGGGGGGGGTGGGGGTACAAACCGAAAATTTTGCCGGGAAGGGTCGCTACGCCTCTGACAAGACCTGTTGTTATGTTATAAGAGTACATTTTAATAGCTAGCCCATTTTAACGCTTTTCTGTTTTGATATACGGGGGGTCGTTAAATTTGCAGATTGATAATGAAGGGGCTAAATGGGATGTAAAAATAAAAGAATTGTGTTTCTGTGTTAATTGAATTCGGATAAAATTTCATAATGAGTTTGATGCCCATGGCGTTTAGACGCTAGAGTTGACTGGTATCGATTCTTTGCGAAAACACGGTATCGTTATGTAATTCAAACATACTGGTATCGAATCTTCGTTTGTGGAAACACAGTATCGTCCTGAAAAGAATCGATAACAGATAAATCTAGCGTCTAAACGCAAGGGACATCAAACTCATCAACATCCGGGTATCGATTCTTCGTTTGTAGCAACACGGATCTCGTTATGTAGTTCAACATCATTTGGTAGAAGTTGAATGTTTTCCACATTATCAACTAATTTGAAAATATAAGTTTTTTTTTTTTAAATTAGAATATTTTTTTCTCGAGAAATCAGTATTATAAACATACTATGTCTCGATATTAGGTCATCGAATAGAGCTTGTAATTGGTTCTGATTACCAAACGATGTGTTTTGTAGGGTCCCCCAGAAAAATGCGCAATCGGAAAACTGCGCAACGGAAAATTGCGCAAGCTGAAAAAATGCGCAAATACAAACCAATTATACTAACACACTATAATTTTGCCGTATTTCGTGTAATTATGTTTTATTATGCTACAATGTAGTCTCTCTTTGTTAATATCTATAAATGCTCGATTTAAGAAAAAAAAAACTACCCTTGCGCCCTTTTTTGTGCGCAGTTTTCCATTGCGCATTCTTCGGGTCGCCATTTTGTAGATATTGACAACAGGCTATTTTCTTCTGATCACGCAATGCCGTGAATCGCCGTTTTCATTGAATTTAATTTCATCTGCACTATCGTTTAGCACGCTACTTACGCATGTGATGTATCATTGCCTGCATGCGTTTTACCATAAATCCTCCTAGCTCTAACACTGCAATGCTCCCCACCACAGCTACTTAGAAGTACTGTTACATTTATCTTAACTCAACATTAACGCTAGCCAACTCATATCTCAAGCCATACTGGAGCCCAAGACACAACATCACAGGTAAGAAAAAACCTCAAGTCCTTGTGTCGGGTACCTGAAAGTTCCAGAACTTTCAAGAACCTCAAGTGTGTTAAGCTGAAGGGAATGAAAACATATTGGCTATCTTGTTATGTTGTTGTTTAGCCACTTTTTTTTTACCCATTCACACCCACAAGCGAGAAGCATTTCGCATGAGATCTTTCAAACCTATATATATATATATATATATATATATATATATATATATACAGTCTCAGGCGGTAAACTACAAATATGTCAAGTCATAACTTCTATACTACTTAGTGAAATAGACTATGATGCCGTGTCTTTAGTAATGCTCGGTGTCTATTAACTGACAATTATCTCCATCTTTCTTCATCGCCCCTATACAAGAATCCACCAGTTATGGTCAGTTTATCAGTGACGCCGGTGACGCGAGTGTTTGGTTGATCCAAACACGGCAGCCATCAAGATGTTCGTCACTCCCATAAAATGCCCCCCCCCCCCCAAACATAAACCTCTCGGCGCCAGAGACCAGCAAACGGACATGTCAAAAGAATTTTTAATTCTCCTGTTGGTCATTTCCTGTTCGACTGTCTAGAGCTTGTTATCTCCCTTGGCTTAAAACGTCAGCAAATATGTTATCTTCTATCACCACCCCACCCCCACCCCCTCCCAATCTCTTTTCCCCCACTCCTGGACACGCTGAATAAAGGGAGGTTAAAAACGGATAACTTTTGTTTGACCCAAACAGCTTTTTGTGTCATGGTATCGGGTTATCTCCCCTCAGGTAAGAACCGGCTCCACTGTTGTCCCCCCGCCGTCATCAATTATTATACCCGGGTAAATTATCTCCCCCTGGTTGAGCGGTCAGCCCGAGTTTGTTTCCCTTTTTATTCATCATGACCATTACTGACCACAACACAGGGGAAAGGGAACATAACTCTGGGATTTAGAAGATTACTGTCTACAAGATGCCTAGTGAAGCTTGCGGGATTTGATAGCGGGGGAAAAAGGGAGCGGCTGGGTACTCGGGCTTGAAGGAAAATTGCAATTATGAAACACCGTTGTGTGGTCAAGTGGAAGGGCAGGGGTGGGGTGGGGTTGGGGGGGGGGGGGGTCAATATTGACTAAGTCATGCCTGTTATGGGTGTCAACCTGCACGTCAATGAAACCAGTGGTGACTATCAGTTGTTGTCACGCTGGGTAAATCACCCCCTCCCAACCCACGATACCCCCCTCCCTCCAAACCCGGTGGTTAGCTACGCTGGTATCCAGTTTTCATGTTATTGAAAATGGGTATCCACTAAAGTTTCAATTTGGCGATGGTGAAACTGGAAAGTGGGATGCAGGGTTGGGGGGGCTGGGGGTGTGTACATAACTCTTACAGCTAACACATAAAGTGTGTGCTGTATTTTTTTTTCTCTTTTGAGTTTTTATCTTTTTATTAAGGATTGTATAAGCGCTAATAAATAAGATTTTTTTAAAAGTATACGTGTTATAAATGTATGATATTGCCATTCAATTGATTATTCTTTAAGTGTTGGTGGGTCACTGCTAGTAATACCCAGCATAACGTCACCTTCTGTTTGGAATTTAACCCCCAAAGAGCCAACAAAGCGGGTGCAATAATTCGCGATGAATATCTACACATAATAAGGAAGATCTACCGAAACCTCAATATAAGTATTGATATAAACTTCGATTCGTAATTTGATTTGCACAAAATCGATATACAGAATCGATCACCACAACAAACTAAAATAATCAATCCGGAAAAAAATCAACATCTACAACAGCTTCGTATTGATTGTTATCAATCAGCGAGCATTAAATATGCATCTCTCCCTTTGTCCATGACCACCACACAAACTCCCTGTCACCACCACACCCCCAACCTACCACCACCACACCCCACCCTACCACCACCACACCCCACCCTATCACCACTACACCCCCACCCTACCACCACCACACCCCACCCTATCACCACCACACCCCCACCCTACCACCAGCACACCCCACCCTACCACCACCACACCCCACCCTACCACCACCACACCCCCACCCTACCACCACCACACCTCCACCCTACCACCACCACACCCCCAACCTACCACCACCACACCCCACCCCACCACCACCACACCCCACCCTATCACCACCACACCCAACCCTATCACCACCACACCCCCACCCTACCACCACCACACCCCCAACCTACCACCACCACACCCCACCCTACCACCACCACACCCCCACCCTACCACCACCACACCCCACCCTACCACCACCACACCTCCACCCTACCACCACCACACCCCCAACCTACCACCACCACACCCCACCCTACCACCACCACACCCCACCCTACCACCACCACACCCCACCCTATCACCACCACACCTCCACCCTACCACCACCACACCCCACCCTATCACCACCACACCCCCACCCTACCACCACCACCACCACACCCCCACCCTACCACCAGCACACCCCCACCCCAACCACGCAATCACCAATACTTCCTCAAACCCAACCCCATCGAACTTGACCTATCCTTCCTCTAGTACGACCCCTGAAAGGTCATTTTTCTAGACCGACCCCCACCAATTATGAACAATCATTCCTTTAGCTAGACCCCTATTAGATCTGAACACAAACACCGACCAGCATAAGCCCTTGAACACAAAACACCCTACATCCGGCCTCGATAAATTGCTACCTGTATCAAACCTGAACTCAAAAACACACCGACCCCCCCCCCCCCACCCAACGACCCCCCTCAAACCTAAACACAAAAATCCACCCCGACCCCCATAAACCTAAACATAAAAATCCACCCCGACCCCCCATCAAACCTAAACATAAAAATCCACCCCGACCCCCATCAAACCTAAACATAAAAATCCACCCCGACCCCCCATCAAACCTAAACAAAACTTATTCCGAACCCCCCCCCCCCCTCCCCCATCCTAGCTGTTGATTTTTTCATGCGCCTGTCAATGTTCAACGTCACCAATAAACCAGAAAAAAAAACAATTTCAAACCCAACTCTCTCATTTTTTTTGTGTGTGCCTGTTCAATATTCAAACAGCCTTTTTGTGTAATTCGATTTTCCTCGGAATAAAATAAAAGCGTTTCATTTCTTTTACATGGCGATTCCTGTATTGATGTTGTTGTTGTTGTTTTTAAAAATAGGTATTTCTGTTTGGTGTTTGGTTGTACGAGTTATGTTAATAGGAAGTTGCTATCGTCAGCAAAAAAATGGTTGTATGTGTTTTATAAATTACAGGAATATATAGCAGGAAGTGATTTGTTGAGTCGTATGCAGTCAAGTAGTTGTTGATTAGGTCTATCTAATCAGTCGCTGTGTTGGGGTGGCATGGTTGGGTAAGAGAGTGCTTGATTGCTATCTCTGAAAGCCATTAGTTCGGACCCTGGAAGTCGAGGTTCTATAGTTAGGGACAGCAACCCATCTAGGAGAAGAAGTTTCAAAATCAAAAGACTGCTGCCTTAGAGATTTTTCCCCACCCCTCGCACCTACCCGCCACCCCACCCCTCTATCTCTCTCTCACAGACACACACACACACATACACACATACTTTACCACTTCAATCATTTATTACGCATACTTGTTCCCACTTGCGTCACTTTGTGCTACTTATGTTATCAGATGATTTTAAAATCAATCAAAATTTAATGTCTTTTTTTTTATATCCACAAAATTATAAAATTATAGTAATTTTTTGTGCGCGTTCTATTTTGTATCGTCCTCACTGAAATAGGCAATTTATACATCGTTGAAATATGTCATTTATACAACGCTGAAATAGGTCATTTTATAAAACATTTTAGTTCTGCGACACAGTTTTATAAAGACTATAATCCTTAGCCTATCCTTCAGATTATAACAATCAGTCTTTATCGGGATTTATGAAGGATTAAAAATGCCTTTATCGTTTTACGACATTCCCCTAGTGCAAGGGGGTTAAAATAAAAAAAAATTTAAAAAAAAAAGAAATTCTTACATGGTGTGGTTTTAAACAATTAAAACAAAAGAGGTTTAAAACCTGATTTAGAGATTATATATATACGTGGCGGTGAGTTATCAATTTTTAATGTGACACTCTTTTAGAACAGGGAAATGTTTGTGACATTTTTTTGTCATGCGCGAGTCGCACTGCGTCAGATTGAGATAAGAGTTAATGTTGTTGTTGTTTTCACGGGCTGTTAGGCGTATATTTGATGTGTTTGTTTTCTGTTTACATCACAACTGTAGCTGAGGAAGCGATGGCTGTGGCATTAATTATGGAAGAGATGGGGGTTAAAATAGCCGGGGATGATAAGTAGGTGACAGTGTGGTCTAGATGGTCAAGTCAGAAAGTGAGGGTTGTCAACCATGGTGACAGTTGTCATCTCGACGATGTTTTTTAATATGAGAGCGGAGTTTCTTCTAGGCTCCGCCCCCTCCCCGAACGAAATGGAATTTATATAGAAAATATATACTTTTAACAGTGTCCCTGTCCCCCCCCCCCCCCGAAATTTTAGTCCCCCCCCCCCCCCCCCGAAAATATCAAGTCCCCCCCCCCCCCCCCTGGAGAAAAAAGTCAAAGTCTGGAAGAAACACTGTATGAGGGACACATAAAATAATACTTGTGTACAACATGCTAAACTTTGCTTTGGACTGGATAAAACCGCGAATGTTAATTTAAAATATGACGCTTAATTAATTAACGAGTCCTGAGCATGTAGTAAATCCTTATTTGTCTTGAGGATTTCTCTTGCTACATATTGTGTACATGTTCCACAGCTAAAGTTAAAATGAACTTAAATGACATTAGCTTGTCATGGAACCGAACTCGAGACTTACGGATAAGGATTAATTGTAAACTATATCATATATTCTCATTATTAAATAGTATAACTATTTTTTTTCGCATTTCTTTTCAACAGTAAATTAAAATCTAAAACTAGCCCCACTATCCTTTTCACTAGTCATCATACTGGAGCAATCTATTCCATCACGTGGTTATCCCCCTTCTCTTCTCAACTCGGTTTGAACTCAGGAAATCAATAAAAAGCAATCTTTATCTTCAGTGACGACATTCTAACAACCCTATTCAAAGAAAAACTATCTTTAGACTTTTCAAAAAAAAAAGTGTGGGGTATGTGTGTATTGGGGATGGAGTGGACATGTGGGTAGTGGTAGGAGACGGCAGTTTGTTTTCAGAAAACTGTCTTCAAATTTCTCTTCCCCCCCCCCCCTCCCCACCCTTGCGCGATTTAAACAACCCGCTACCCGATTTCAAATCAACCACAAGTGCCGGATCTCAAATTAAAATCAAACATCCCAAAAAGATAATTGATTCGACTCATTGTTCAGCGGATCCCAAACTCAAATATTGGGGCCCCCTGAGTTCTGTTGTTTCAGCGTTACATAGCAGAACACCTCGGGCAGGAACCGTCTTTGCTGGAGTTTTTTTTTCTTTTCTCAATGCCAAACTTCAAATCGAGGTGAAAGCCTTGACATTGATGAAACTGTCACGTGGGGATGAAAGGGGTGAAACGTTTTCGTTAATTAATTCTTGTTTGTCCTGATCATCTAATGTTTAGATGGATGTGTCAAGCGAGGTTGGGTGTCGTGTGTTAAAAGTTGAAGGATTTGTACAGGATGTCAAGTGTTTAGCTGGGTGTTGTGTGTTTAATGTTGAAGGATTTGTACAGGATGTCAAGTGTTTAGTTGGGTGTTGTGTGTTTAATGTTGAAGGATTTGTACAGGATGTTAAGTGTTTAGTTGGGTGTTGTGGGTTTAAAGTTGAAGGATTTGTAAATGTTGTCAGTGTTAAGTTGGGTGTTGTGTGTTTAATGTTGAAGGAGTTGCAAAAGATGTCAGTGTTACTTTGGGTTTTGTGTGTTTAAATCATCACAATGTTTTGTTGGGTGTTTATAGCTTAGTTGGGTGTCGTGTGTTTAAAGTTAAAGGATTTGCAAATGTTGTCAGTGTTAAGTTGGGTGTTGTGTGTTTAAAGTTGAAGGATTTGCACATGATGACATTGTTAAGTTGGGTGTTGTGTGTTTTAAGATCATTACAATGTTTTGTTGGGTGTTTATAGATTAGTTGGGTGTTGTGTGTTTAAAGTGTAAGGTATTGTAAAAGATGTCAGTGTTAAGCTGTTCAAGATCATCTCAGTTTTCTTGGATGTTTGAAGTTTAATTGGGTGTCGCTGTTTAGTTTTAATGTTGTGTGTTTAATGTTGAGTTAGATGTTGTATGTTTAATGTTGAGTTAAATGTTGTGTGGTTAACATGGAATGCAGGGAAAGCAAGACAGTAGAAATGTACCAAACAGTACAATCACTGTGAGATATCTAGACTTTAATCTGTACGGTTACCTACTCATAGCTTCAGAGTAGCAAAAAATAAAGACACACCATTGCGATATTACAACACCTGCATTTTCACAAGCATATAGATCTACAGCCGTTGATTTTCGCGGTGTTACGCACGATTTCGTTGGAAACTTCAAATGTTCTGCTCCTATTATGCCAAGATAAGATAAAAAAGATGACCGTTTTAGTAGATGATTCGTTTCTATAGGACGTCATCGTGTCATTTTCCAGTTATTCCAGTTCTTAAAAGAGAAGATGCGCATGTTGATAGTACTCAACAATGGCGAGCTAAGCCATACTTTAACCAGGTGCAACGTCACGCTAAATCCTTCAGTCTGACACAATTCCATAAAAAGATTTTGGATTTGTCTCCCCTAGTAATTAGAGAACCTGAGACGTAAGTAGGTGGTGGAGGTTATCACGTGATGTGGTTTGACACGGGGTGAGATCGAAACCACTGACGCATGGAGTAAACAAGGGGAGGGGGGATCAATCAACAGGAAGGGGGAGATTATCTCTGGCATTGACCTAGTTGTTTTTTTATGTGTTAGTAGGAGACACATATTGGGTGACCTGTATGTGACATACAGACACATATTGGGTGACCTGTAAGTGACATACAGACACATATTAGAAGAAATATATGTGACATAGAGACACATATTGGTTGACCTGTAAGTGACATGCAGACACATATTAGAAGACATGTAAGTGACATACAGACACATATTAGAAGAAATGTTTGTGACATAGAGACACATATTGGGTGACCTGTATGTGGCATACAGACAAATATTGGAAGAAATATATGTGACATAGAGACACATATTAGAAGAAATGTATGTGACATAGAGATACATATTAGTTGACCTGTATGTGACATACAGACGCAATATTAGAAGACACGTGTGTGACATACAGACACATATTGGTTGATCTGTAAGGGACATACAGACACATATTAGAAGACAAGCATGTGACATAGAGACACATATTAGAAGACAAGCATGTGACATACAGACACATATTAGAAGAAATGTATGTGACATAGAGACACATATTGGTTGACCTGTAAGTGACATGCAGACACATATTGGGTGATCTGTATGTGGCATACAGACACATATTGGGTGACCTGTATGTGACATACAGACACATATTGGGTGACCTGTATGTGACATACAGACACATATTAGAAGAAATGTATGTGACATAGAGACACATATTGGTTGACCTGTAAGTGACATGCAGACACATATTAGAAGAAATGTATGTGACTTAGAGACACATACTAGTTTACCTGTAAATGGCATACAGACATACAAATGTTGTTACCTTTGTCATAGACACATATTTCTTGACCGGTGTCAGTGGCAGATCCACATGTATTGACCTGTAACGTAGAGACACTTATTAGTTGACTAGTGAGTGTCGTAGACACATATGTTGACATGTGTCTCATGGACACATCTTTGACAAACAAGTGGCACACACGTATATTGTATATGCTATTTGTTGGCATGTATCGTTAGAAGAACATATTTAAAATTGTTAGATTGTGTGATGTGAAGTAGACTTAAGGTTTTTGTTGTTTTTTTTTTAATTTTAAACATTAAAATAATAACAATACATTTGGTAGTTGCGTGTAATAGATTAATTCTGTGAAATGTAACTTTGTGTTACCTTATGATATTTTTTTTAATGTATACACCTATTAAAATACTTTATAGTGTCTTTTTACAGTATAAAATATTACTTGTTGTAAAATACTTTAATAATACTGTCTTAGTTTTGTAATATTTATAGTACCAACTATGGACCTAAATACTAATTTGCTCTAAAGGGCTATAGTAATAGGCCTACTTGTTTGATTTGATTGCAAATAGGAAAAAATAAATAAACCGAGAGTGAGCTCCCTTAGAATTTCAGTATGTTCGTAGATAGAAGACAGAGTGATTATGACATTTACAGTGTATTAATCGAGCTATACACAAAAACCACTGTTTTATTTTTTTATTTTTGTTGTTTTTTGTTTTTTTTTTCGTTTTTTTATTTATTTAAAAACAAAACACGTATTAGCCAAAAACTCTAACAATATAATTCATTATGACAGCATTATATAAAATTAGCCGATTCTGAATGTGTTTTTAAGGTGTAAAATAAAGGTGTTAAAAACATAAAGGTGTAAAACAAAAAATCAAGATCTGAGAAAATCTCAATTTCGATTTTTTTTCCCCCACGATTACAATAGTTCCTCCTGTACTCAGAATACAATAGAGTAAAAAAAACAACAACAAGGAAGCTCAAAGACATGAATAATTGAGAAATCTGAGTGCAAAATTGATCTCTCGGATTAATGTGTTAAATTTTAATTCAGCTACCGCTGGTATTGAGGTTTGTATTTTTTTATCTGCTGAAATCGTTAGATGTTGGATGCTATTTGTAACTTTTATTTTAATTAAAATACTAGACTAGTAGAATGTAGTTCAAAGGTTTTAGAAAACGATGAATGTAGTGATGAATTATCAAGCTGAATTTAAATCAATAGCCAAAGCAAAAATAGCATGAGTTCGTTTTTAAAGAAATATTTTTTTTTTGTCGGTGAGAATATTATAAGATTCAAAATTTTAATTTCTGCTTGTATACACCACCACCACCACCACCACCACCACCCCAACCATGTTCTTAACCCACTGGTACTGGATGAAATTCTCTAAAACCACCCTTAATCCCCCACCTCCTCGCCAACTCCCTACTCCCCTTAACTCTGCCATCTCTTCATACAAACTCACATAAAAAGTTGAATTTCCTACCCGTGAAGAGAAACAATTCTTTCGGCAAGCTTGAAATAAATGCTAAATACAGTCTCGGGGACATTTTTAATGTCGGTATGAACAGCGACATTTTAGGAGTCGTTAACGCTTGCGTCACGAAGTCGGTGGGGCGTCAGGGAGGGTGACAATAGATTCAGGTGTACTCAGGTGAGAGGTAGTCACGTTTTTTTTTTTGTTATACTATAAGTGTACGTGAGAGAAGAGGTGGGGGGGGGGGGGGGCAAAGGTGTTTTTAGTCGAACTTCAGTAGTAACAGTTAACTGCAATATGGTAAGGGTGGGGGGGGGGGGGGGCAAAGGTGTTTTTAGTCGAAGTGGTAACAGTTAACTGCAATATGGTAAGGGTGGGGATGGGGGGTGGGGGGGGGGCAAAGGTGTTTTTAGTCGAAGTGGTAACAGTTAACTGCAATATGGTAAGGGTGGGGGTGGGGGGGGGGGCAAAGGTGTTTTTAGTCGAAGTGGTAACAGTTAACTGCAATATGGTAAGGGTGAGGGGTGGGGGGGGGGCAAAGGTGTTTTTGGTCGAAGTGATAGAAGTAATTCGTAAAGCACATAATTAGAAAAGATACACGTTTTACTGTGACTGTCTTTCATTCAGTACAACTAGGTTACAAAGGGTACGAAAAGTAACACTTTCGAACCCAGCGTTCTTGGGGCAGATCAAGTAGAGCTTATTTGTTTCTATGACCTTGGCATTAGCCATCAACTCTATACCCAGCCGCCATTATTTTGCGCAACGTTATTCGGGTACCCATCCGAGCTTGATGGACTCAGGGACTTTCTATAGATTCAAGCCATAGATCCGAACTCGAGGCGTTCAGGTTAGCAGTCGTACGCGCTACCATCTGACCACAAATCCTAACGGATACCTACCATGTATTATGATACCAAAATGTCTGACTTTTCTAATCACGCATCCCCTTATTGTAAACAGAACCAGACATCTACTAATAATCATATATGCAACTCACTGCATAATTCATACTCATGATATCGCATTATAAAGTACTCTTCCAAATTAGAAAAAAACAAAAAAAAAACGTGGAAGTGGAATCGAAGATGCTAATTTTTTTTTGTCCAAGAGACCATTAACCCTGAGAGTCCCAGACCTAGGCGAATCCAGACTTTTGTCACGCATTGTTACTTCATGTGTTTGCTCATGTCCCGTGTTTGAAATCCCTGTGAACGGAGCTCATGGGCGCGCGCGCGTGTGTGTGTGTATTCTTGTGAGCGGCTTAATATCTCTTCCTGAGCGCGATTATGTCAACACTAAAATAGAAGAAAAAAATTCTGATAATTTTTTTTTTTTCGTGTTCGATCCAAGTGGTCAGATTGTGGTTCCTGTGACCCCGTGACCTCATAGAATCAACTGAGAAAGGGTTGGTTTGGGCAATATGTTTGGCAAGTGAACTTAGGGGTGGGAGGTCACGGGGTTAAGGGTCATGCCGAATTGTTATGTAAAATTCAAAACCTCATTTTAAAAAATCGTGTTGCGTTGATATCAGAGCGACAAGAAAATATAAGGAGTCGTCAAACAAATTGTACGTCTTAAGCTAGCATTAACTTTGGGTACTTACATTAATTTAAAGTATCAAATTACATGCGTCTTATCTCTGAGACCACCTTGAGATATATTTAATTAAGGAAAGCATATGAAATAGCAAATAGATGTTTGCTCACCCAACACAAACCACGCCCTTACATAGCGTACAAACCACGCCCTTACATTACCCACAAACCACGCCCTCATGAAGATAAAAAAAACCACGCCCTTACTTAGCCTACAAAATACGACTTCGCCTATCCCACAAACCACGCCCCAATCTTGTCAATAAACCACGCTCCACCTAGCCCACAAACCATGCTCCACCTAGCCTACAAACCACGCCCTCACCTCGCCCAAATATCCACGCCCTAAACCATTATCCACAAACCACGCCCTCTTTTAGTCCACAAACCACGCCATCTTTTAGCCCACAAACCACGCCCTTTTAGCCCACAAACCACGCCCTCTTTTAGCCCAAAAACCACGCCCTCTTTTAGCCCACAAGCCATGCCCTCTTTTAGCCCACAAACCACGCCCTTACACAGCCCACAAACCACGCCCTCTTTTAGCCCATAAACCTCGCCCTCTTTTAGCCCACAAACCACGCCCTTACACAGCCCACAAACCACGCCCTCATTTAGCCCATAAACCTCGCCCTCTTTTAGCCCACAAACCACGCCCTTACACAGCCCACAAACCACGCCCTCTGCAAGCCTGTAACCAACTTGTATTAGTCAGCGTGTTGGCACAGAAATAAAACGTCTACAGTGAAACAATGTTTACTTTCCGTTTCTAAATAAAGAAACCCAATCAATCAAAGTCCTCACGTGCATATAATTTAACCGCGCCTTACGTCACACTTAAAAACATGACCAAGATCATTAAGGCGACGGTTTTTGCCACTTTAGTATCGAACAAGGTATATTTTCGGCGTATCGATTCGTGTAATCGAATTTTCTTTTACATTCATATGAATTTTTCTTCTTTATCTAGCGAAATACATTTGTAGATGTTTTAAATTAATTTTTTTTTTAATTTTATTGTTTTAATAGTAATTTTTAAATAGTTTTGTGAAACATTAAAACGAAAAAAAAAACTAGTTCCAATTAAAAATTAAAGAGAAATATTCCATACTTGCAAGAATATTTTTATTGCTCTATTAAAATTCTTTAAACTTGGCCAACAAGTGTAACGGTTGCTAAAAGCCTCAAGCAAGTCTACCTTCATATTTACGTCACGCGGCGTTGTAATTTTAATTCTATTTCCGTACCCACCTTTTACGTGTTTATCTTTATAATTACCGTAATAAAATGTTGTCATTAAACTCGATAATATGTTAACAACGGAAAAGGGATGTCATCTTTTACATGACGTAATTTGTTTTCCCCTTTTCTTTTTTTTTATCAATGTGAATTCCCGAAGCTAAATATAGCTAGCCTCTCGCCCCAGTTTTTTTCTTCTTCCAGCTTAATAAGGCTATTATGTGGAAATGTTTGCTTAAATGGCTATCTCATGAAAAGTTATTTCAATTGCCAGGAGAGAAGAAAAAAAAAATCTATGACGTCATGCACGCATATAAAGTATCGATTTTTTTTGGGGGGCGGATTCTGGCGGATGTTGCAGATTTGGAAATTTATGAGCCTTTCATGCAGTGTGGTAAAATTGGTAGAAAAATGAGTTTTTTTTTTCCCATAATTTTCTTAAAGTCGTCTTTGGTATCGAAGGTAAGATTTTTGGTTTGGATTAGTGCTGGATGATATTGAAAGAAGTTACGGGTTAGTTTTAAAATATCGAGGTCGGACTATGGACTTACTTGATACTTAATGCTAAGCCGAGCCTTACAACCTAACTGGCCCATACGCTAACCTTAACACTATTTTTGACCCCATTTCTTATCGTAACTGTATCCTTCACCCATATCGTGGCCTGAGTTTTAATCCTAACATTGATTATAATATAGCTACATGCAGAAGAAAATAATAATAAAATCCTATATTGTCCCCGTGTTTAATAAGAGCGATAAAATAAATCATTTGTAAAATCCGTTTGAAGCAGATGAAGTAGAGTATATCTGATTATCCAGACAAACAATACAGTTATGTAGGTTTGCTCACGTCTCTGAGTCCACTCAGCTCTGATGGGTACCTAACTCATGTTAGGCGGCTGGACATAATGCTGACCACATTATCCATTAATATCTCGAGGTCACAAAAACAGGTGAACTCTATGTCAGTTGACTCAAGGACAGTCAGGTTCGAAAAGGGAACTTCACTAACTTTTCTCATGTGTTACGTTATTCATGCCCCCTCTCCTTTTTTTAGATGACCAAATTTAGGAGGACGTCAAAACGTCATTCAAACTTTTTGTCAAGTATTGCTTTCATTTGATTCCTGATTTTTTGTTGAGTATTTTTAGACATCAATTTTTTTTACGACTGTTAAAAGAGTTTCAGTATATTATTTAAATGGCTTCAGGTTATTCTCCTGTTCAAAAGAATCCAATTTATAATGTAGCATGTAATAATTTTTTCTTGTCTTGTTTCATTCATAATTTAATCTCCCATTTCATACCAGTTTTTAACCCTTTTTTTTGTTCGCTAATATTAAATAACAAGCAAACAGAATTGATTTCTGTAATTTCGAAATACAAGAAAGAAAAATATCATCATCAAACATCGCAACTACTGTTTCTAATTTGTGTATCCTTTTATACTTGAAAAGAAATTGAATATTAACCATCTCCGCTTTTCCCAGAAATCTGCGACTTCCGGTTTGATCTGAATCCTCGTGCACTGAGTGCCATTTAACTTGTGTTCATTCATAACAACCGAAAAGAAAAACTGCAAGGTTTTAGTCTTCTAATTTCGATGTTACTCAATGGCGCTCTCCCAAATTACTCTCAAAACATGCCGGAGTCAAACACGGTCTTGCTAAATACCGAAACCTACATTCATCTAAGAAAATTCACCGAAAAACAGGGGGGTATTTAAAATATAATTTTCCTCTCTTCATTCAGCATCCATCTTTGTAAATTTGAGCGTGGGGTGTATAATTATTGGTAATGTTACTCAAATTTCGCTCTGGCGTTAAGGTCAGAACATTTAGTAAACGCATTATGTAAATATACCTGAGGGGTGTGCGTCTCTCCAGGTGTATTTTGATGCGGGTGTCTGTCTTTGTGTGAATGGTGTTGTAGGTGTGGTGGTAGGTTCAACATGGGGAAGAAAATATACTTACAAATATACATACAAGGTAAGCATATGATTAAACCGTTCAAGATCGATTATCTCATATCGATTCCAGCCTCGCCTTTGTCTGTCATGAAATTTATTTCTGGTCTGATCGCTAACACTGGCTGCTTATAGAAGACACACTTTTACTGATAATTCTAATGTTTACTCGGGGCTAATGGGAAATTTTCATTCAAATGTTTTTCTTGTAATTGCGAAGATTCGAAAGACACGTATCATTTTCTATAATATCGGTGCTAATGTTTGAGATGATTTGACGAGGTGGGTCTGTTTGAACGAGTAGGTCGTGGTTTCGAATTTCCGAGTTGTTAATAAAGCGTTGATGGAGGTATGGGATGGGAGATAATTACTTTATCCGAACTACTTTTGGGAAGGGAGATGATTACTTTATCCGAACTACTTTTGGGAAGGGAGATTATTACTTTATCCGAACTACTTTTGGGAAGGGAGATGTTTACTTTATTCGAACAACTTTTGGGAAGGGAGATGATTATTTTAACCGAACTACTTTGGGAAAGGGAGATAATGTATGCTAAATTAGTTGGGCCCCAGATTTCAAAAGTAACGAAGTTGGGACTTAAATGGGTGCATTCCATTGTGAATGTCATTGGAGTATACATATTAGGGGTATCCGAAAATGGACTCTTCCAAAGTGGAACATACACACATATTTCTTTGTTGTGTCAGTATCGGACATTGATATTTATATTTTCGCGTCATTATTGAACAGACCTGGGTATTGAACATACACCAATATTTTACTTCGATCTACTGTAACGAGGAAAGGTTAAGAAGAAAGTTATTTTAAAAAAAAACGAGTTAACCCAGTAGGCGTGATGTAGCAGCATACGCTTTAGGATGGTAAGCTTGCATCTATCGTGTACCGATCTTGAAGTGATCGAATAAATGACCGCACGATCTAAACCAGAATAGAAACAAGAAACGTAGACAGGTATTTTGTAAAAATATATGTTTTACACTTTGCATCTATTTCAGAACACAGTCAACTGGGAATATGTTTAGCACGCACGACGGTGTTCCTAATATGGAACGTGGCTATGAATTTATCATCATCATTATCATCATCGTCGTCTTTTTACGTTCGTAACTAAGACATATTGGGCTGATGAAGTAGAGTTAATCTGTTTCATAGACTTAGGTATATAAAGATAGTGTGGTCAGCACTACGGACTATGGGCCCTTCTACTGACTCGAAACCGGATTCCGAACTCGAGACTTTCGGGTTAGCAGACTAGCTTTTACTTCTACGCCAAGGAGGCCACTCATTTATATCATTTATTAAAACATGCTCCCGAGTGCACATAGTGTGTGCGTCACTTTAAAGATATGTACACGTTGAGGTGTGCTAGTCATTTAATAAAAAGTGAAAACACAGCTGTTTTACTTTCTGACGGAGACACTACACCGAAACATTCATACTGTAGACAATTATATTTTTCAGGGTTTGAACCGGCACTGTTATTACCTCGTCCACGCTACAAACTCGACCACCCTCATCCCACATGGTGCTTGTGTCCTCAGGCAAGATAATTAATTAGCTGTCGATGACAGTGACATTTATTAGACAGAGATTTTAATGCTTGTCTGGGTCACGTGTTTGTTTTCGTCCCTTTAATTACAGCAAGTTAATTGAAATGCATTAATTACTTCCTATTCTGTTATTTACGAACGAAACACGAAATTGAAAGAGCGAAAGTGGAATATTTTTGAAAAATAAAAATAAGAGTTTTAATTAAATGTTTGACTTTTGCCTTAATTGCTTGTGGCACAATTAATTTAAATTACTCTAATGAAGCACGCGTAATTAAAATTTGGAAATAATTTTATTTATTTTAAACTCATGAATTATGCGACTGTAGAGCTCTGCGTGCAAAGGAAATACGTCATCCTATATAAATTACGTTGACGAGGTTACCTCCCCGTGATTTCATGCACTTTAACCTTTCGATTTCCGACGCCATGTTTAAGACATTTGAATGGGCTAAGTAATGGCAACATTTAGCAGCTGCTAAATTAGGAAACTCTAAGCCAATCCTAAGACGTTTATGATGTTGAAAATGTCATTTCTTTAAATTAAAATTTCTTCCAAGCAAAAATAAATAAATAACATATTACATACTTTCTAAAAATGGTTACTATATTTAACTCTAATTTAAAGCTAGTAGAGTAAATCCCTGATAGGTGGCTTTGTGCTAAATATAGAGTTTCTGAAGAA
The DNA here is from genome assembly GCF_028476545.2 of Physella acuta. Lineage (NCBI taxonomy): Eukaryota > Metazoa > Mollusca > Gastropoda > Physidae > Physella > Physella acuta. The sequence goes on along the minus strand of NW_026732200.1, from coordinate 29,639 downwards.
TAGAGATTAATACTTGAACGTGCAAGAAATGTTTTATCTCGAGTTTTTTTTTTTCGTTCAGGCGTCTATTTTAGGTGGATGAATTAGAATAATTGATGTATTGATTCCACGTACTTTGGTATAGTTCCAAATCTAGTAGATAATAGTTAAATTAGGATTTATTGTCCTCGTCTACATAACACTGTTGTTGATATTTTTGAAGTTCTAGTCAGTGGTTCCAAAACTACATAAAAATGGGAGCACCTTTATAAATAAACTTTTTACGAAAAACAACAACAATAATACAGCAAAGTATTATTTTTGCGAAATTTCTTTTAAACTTTGTTCGTATTTTATTTGTTTTTTTTTTGTTTTTTTTCTGACGTTACAGGTGTAGTCAATCGTTACCATATGGGGGTCGGCGTGGTCGAGTCGGTAAAGCTCATGGTTGCTAAACCGAAAAGTCTCGAGTTCGAACCCTCGGGCAGATGAGGCTCGTAAGCTCTTCTAGGAGAGACAACTCCAAAATCAAACAACTGCTGCCTTGTAGTTTGTTCTTGGTTGGACAAAGGCTAAGGAAACAAATCAAAAAAGAAAAGCAGGCTGAAATCGTAGTCAATGGCCTCAATGGCGCATAACCAGTTGACACGTAATCCTTAATTGTGCTGGAGGCGTGGTCGAGTCGGCAAAGCTCATGGTTGATAAATTCGAAAAAGTCTCGAGTTCAAACCCTCTGGCAGATAAGGCTCGATCCCTTCCAACACTTAAAATTAAGAACGAAGAAGAAGAAGTTACCATATGGAGTTGTGGGTTCGGATCCGGCTTGGCTGTGATGTTTTGACTATCTTGTGTAACTGTGTACTTTGCGTGCCAATAACCTTCTACGACTAATAGTGTTATAGAGTCAAATCGTCTGGTTCGTTGTCGGTAAACTATTGATACACTAGGAAACTGTATGTTGACATATAGATCACAGAAATGCAAGTAAAGACCTTTGGTTCTAGATTTAGGTCAAGTGTTAATCGTCAGCACATTGAGAAATTACATCAAATCCGGGTTAACGTCAGTAGAACGTACTTGAGTCCACTCAGCTCTGATGGGTACCTAACTAACGTTAGGGAAAGTAAAGGCGACTGGGCATAGTGCTGACTATACATATATATCTTTTCATATATACACGTCAACTCTACTTCACTTGCCCCGTGTACCGTCAGGTTCTAAAAGGGAACTCCACATTTTGTACCCGTCTTCCTTCAACAACCCAACTCAATTTTAAACTGCTTAATTTTCGGTAAATTTTTTGAATCTTAAATTATTTACGCATGATTAAATTTGATCAATTATAGGCTACTTGTTCCAAAAATGACGAAATACAGTAGCGTGTTTATTTTCTTGTACCTTTAAAAAGATTTAAATTTGGAGTGGTGGTGTGGAGGGGTAAGAAATCGTGCTGTACCTGTCCATATACCACCTCTTAAAATCACTCGATTTCCTCCCCACTGTATCGTCTAATCGAGCTTCCCGAATCAAGTGTTGAAATATTATGTGTTGTTCTACACTTGTCTACACTAAAAAAAAACAAAAAAATATTTTTTCAAATGCAGAAAACACCCTAAAGCGATAAAGACAATCCGAAACAGTAACTACTTAAAATTGTCCTCGGCAATTGCGCTGTTACTAGTCTTATGTTCTATTTTTAACTAGTAATATTTGCACACACAAAAAATCCTGATTTTCCTCATTTAACTTTCACGTCACGATTTAACCACCAACCCTCACCCCGTCCCTCTTATGAGTAGCCGATCATCTCCAGGCTCAAACTACCCCCCCCCCCCCCCCCCCCTCCACACACACACACACATCCCAATAACACCCTTAGTGGACAAATATAAACGAATCGAGGAAACGAATACAAAAATTGTGTAGCTTGTTACTACATACGAGGATAATAAATACAATTTGAACCATTACACGACTAGTCTCCACATGACGTCCGCTTATACTTAACACAATTTGTGCTCCAAGTCTACGACTAACGTCATTCTAACGTCACATTTTTCTTCTTCCTTTTATAAATTATCCTTCTTTTCCAACATATTTTTCACTCAAAAATAATCTTTAACAACGGCAACATTTACTCAATTACCCCCTCTAAAAGGCGAACATTAAGCCACTGTTTTTCCCGTTTCTAGCCGTAAGGCAACCGCAAGTCTAAAAGTGGAATCGCATTTATCGAAAGTAATAATTTCTTCCTGAACCTTGTTTTGTTTGTTTGTGTTTTAGTCGGGTTGCTAAAAATAGCCCGAACGCTGACGTCATGCCGACGACGCGGATTGGAGAAAACAGAATGTTATTGGGTGCGAGAGGCTGAGTTTTCCTGTTCACGACATAGCACTCGGTAAAAACAATAGGAACAGTGTATCATTATGTTACATTGTGTGAGCTGATATTTGCACTTCGTTTATCACCTGGGTGTTTTGTTAACTATGTAGTTCAAAGACAGAGCAAAACCAGAGAAATAATGGGTTTTTTTTTTAAGGTTTCTCTTGATGAAATAGAATCTCTTTTTTTTAAATAGATAATTTAACCAGTGTCCACCCCTCCCCACTAAGTTTTAAGTGGCCCAACCACCCAACCACCCACCCCCGACACGAAAAGAATGACAGAAAGAAACCCTAGTTTAAATTAATGTTACCCATTCAGACATGGCGGTCCACAAGCAGATGTAGAGTTCACATGTTTCTGCTACCTCGACATATAGAGAAATAGTATGGTAATTTACTTTCCCTAACATGAGCCAGGTATCCATTATTGCTGAGTGGACTCTAATCTGGCATTTGAACCACGCCAACCCCTTTATGACTATTGGAGTTATGATGCAGCTTTTTATATAGGCCTTATTTTACACTCACATTACACCTATATATATATATATATATATATATATATATATATATATATATATATATATATATATATATATATATATATATATATATATATAAAGAAGAGCAGAAAAACTTAATTAACAGCATTTGTTTTGTGCAGATTGAATTAAACATCACACATAATTCAATCAAACGGCGCTTGTATTTACCTAACATGGCTTGTTTCATGCAGGGAGATAATGTGGGTTATTTTACTAGCCACAATGTTCGTTGGCGAATTTCCAATGACGTCATACACTGGTTCCCGCCCAAAACGACGCCTGCTGAATTTGAAATGGTTACGGCATTTATTTTTATTTTTTTAAAACATGGACCACACCGGAAGTCAGGGAATTATAGCGGAACAATTATTATAATCGGCCCTTGTTTTCTCGGGGCGGCCAGAGTTACCGTTACTGTTGGTATCTTTCACTGATACTGAGACAAGTTAATGATACTCCAAGTCAGGATAAGCACCTTGCAAGGATACTCGTATTTTAAGGCCGCGAGATAAATCTCCAACCCCCCCCCCCTTCCTCCCTGCCCCTATCGTGGTCTAGATAATTTACACGTCAGAAAATTTAGACTCTCCGGCCAGCTTATTAAATCATTATCGACGTTGAGGGTTGCTGTCAAAATTGTAGCCCGGCCAACCCGAGGTTAGGGTTGTCTTATCGGGTTGTTATGAATCGTGTGAAGGAGAACACACTTCCGGTGCTTACCCTACTGGAGTTGAATTGAAAAAAAAACAACAGGAAACCGGTTTGATCACTTACGGCGGTTCTATTTAACTTAACACTGCCTCCAATCACTTTGTGTAATGTGTTTATTAATTACTTGAATGCAATGTATTTGAGGCGTGGAAGCTAGCGCCGTGACATAAATAGTAATAGACGAATACTTTTTGTTTTTCGTTCTTATGAGTAGTGTCAAAATGTCCTAGAATTACATGACTTTGCACCTGAGGAGCATAGATATGAAGCTACACCTCTACTCTGTGTTGGCCATCTCTTTAGTTGAAACCACGTAAGCCCGGCAGCCCTGGCTTCACCTTCCACAGTACTCACTCAGCTTCGCTTACGTCCGCCAACTTTTCTGTTCCCCGAGGACTCTATTCTAACGCTTGCCTCGCGATGTTGTCAGTCACCCCCACTCCGTCTCCCCCCCCCCCCCCCCCCTACGAATGACTTCAAATAACGCCGTTAAAGATTTATCAATGTGCAAGCGGTTGTGTATTTTGTATCAAGTTTATATTAGCTAGAGTCAAAGAAGTCACGTCATGGAGTCAGCAGGAAATAGAGGCAATTACAAATGGAGTCGGCGTGACACAAGGATATCATGGCGAGTCTTGGAGTCAGCCAAATACAACAGAGTCCAAAACCCTGCCTTAGGATAGAGTCGGCTTGTGTATATGTGTTAGTCCTCGAGTCAGATCATCTCGAATCCCCCAGAGAACTGTGACGTCAGCTAATTGGGATCTCCGTTTAACCAACAGCCGTCCCAACAACATTTAGAGAACCGCTGAGTGAATGGCCCAGCCAACTTGTGGTTATTTAAAGCTCTAAGAGAAAAAAAAAAGACAACATATTATATCCATTCAAGAGTTCGACCCCCCTCCACCTCCCCACACTATTCCCCCTTCCCCTATCCGGCCGTTATCAGTGTCGCCTAGTTGTATAGTGTGGGTGGGTGGTGGGGGTCAGGTGAAGGGGTTCTATATGATGGGACCAAGTAAAGGGGTGCTATGTAGTGGGGTCAGTAAAGGGGTGCTATGTAGTGGGACTAAGTAAAGGGGTGCAGAATTTCTTCCAGGCATCTCTCCGCCCCCCCCCCTTGAAGAAAGTCTACCGCCCCCCCCTCCCCGAACAAAATGGAATATATATAGAAAATATATACTTTTAACAGAACCCACCCCCTCCCTCACAAACCCACCCCACCCCCCACCCCCCGAAATAACTTGTCCGCCCCCCTCCCCCTAGGAGGAAAAAGTCTGAAAGAAACACTGAAGGGGTGCTATGTAGTGGGATAAGATTTAGGAGATGCCGGTGGTCAAATGACCCGCCTTATAGGGCTATGAGTTAGTCCGTGTGACGTAGCAAAAATCTTGTTTTTTTTAGAATATGTAATGAACATGAAATTATTTATTTATTTATTTTTATAAAAGTCCGTAATATTTGGGTTAGGTGTTGAAAGGAAGAACTCTACTCTATGACGTCATTAAAATGGAGGAAGGGGCTAGTCTGACCTCTTTTGTGATGACGTATAAAGATAGGATATGGTGGGTAGACCTCGGCTAATATTACGTGACTTATTTTGTCAAGACCCTCGACAACACTACAATAAATATTCTATCACTATTTTTTTTTAATTCGCAGTTTGACGGTCCTTAAGTCACGTCTCGCGTAGTCGTGTTTGTTTTGTTTGTTTTTTTCTAAATTTGACCGCGATAAATATGTCATGCAACGCCAATTTAGTCACGATTTGCCAGTTGGGTTTATGCAGCATAACTGATTTTATAACGATCACGATTTTGGAGTCCACAATTTAAAAAAAAAAAAAAAAAAACGACAGATGCCGCTATAGTAAGCGACAAAACTGGTTTTATCAAAGGGGATTAATCCATGCACCTCAAGTCAAAGAATTAAAAAAAGGGTGCCTTAGTTTTTCTTTTCAATTCTACATGTAAATTCAGTCTAGTTGTATGACTGCTTGTGTAACTTTGTATAACAATGTCACCGGAAATAGGTGCTTAACGGATTGTATGGGTCGAACTGGAGTTTTATTTTCGCTGTCACTTTGATTCTTATTGTAGAGTTAGGCCACGTATTTACATGCGGCGGGTCGGTGAATGTTGAAAACACGTGACTAGATTATATCAAGCGGATTACTGTTGTTAATCCGGATGGCGGAAAAAAATATATCAGATTTAATCAGCCAGTCTTTCGCGCGCTTATTGCTGTTTTTTTTTTTAAATTTTTTTTTATACAAGTTTCCATGACCTTATCGGAGAAAGTGAAAGGTGAAAGGTCGTGTATGTGTGTGCGTGTCGGAGGTGGAGTGGAGGTTGGCGTGTGTTTATCAACGTCTTTCGTGCATTTAATATAGACCTATTTGCATATGTTTAACCCCACACCTCCCCCCCCCCCCACTCCCCGCTTGTGAATCATATGGGTGTGATGAGAATAATGTTTTATTGTAAAAAAAAAACGAGATCTGGTTTTTGGATTGCTCATTTGCATAATGTAATTGCACTAACCTCAGGTGTTTTGATTTTGTTCACGTCGATTATCTTCGCTTGAATCTAAACTCCCCACCCCCCTCCCCTATCCCCCCCCCCTCAAGCGTTTGTTTAGATTCAGGTTGTTTTGCGACCTATGTGACTTTTATGCACGGCTGTAGTTTAATCTTTATTGCACGTCTTTTCATAAGACTCGGCCAACGACGGTTTAAAATTTTTTGTTGCGTATTAGATTCTAGTGGATTAACGATATCACGTCGTTTTGGACGTCAGTTGTCACGTCTTGTAACTGTCACGTCGCGTTGGACGTTAACTGTCACCTCTTGTTGGACGTCAGTTGTCACGTCTTGTAACATGACAACTGTCACGTCGTGTTGGACGTCAGTTGTCACGTCTTGTAACATGACAACTGTCACGTCTTGTTGGACGTCAGTTGTCACGTCTTGTAACATGACAACTGTCACGTCGTGTTAGACGTTAACTGCCACGTCTTGTTGGACGTCAGTTGTCACGTCTTGTAACATGACAACTGTCACGTCGTGTTGGACGTTATCTGTCACGTCTTGTTGGACGTCAGTTGTCACGTCTTGTAACATGACAACTGTCACGTCGTGTTGGACGTTAACTGTCACGTCTTGTTGGACGTCAGTTGTCACGTCTTGTAACATGACAACTGTCACGTCATGTCGGACGTTAACTGTCACGTCTTGTTGGACGTCAGTTGTCACGTCTTGTAACATGACAACTGTCACGTCGTGTTGGACGTTAACTGTCACGTCTTATTGGACCTCAGTTGTCACGTCTTGTAACATGACAACTGTCACGTCATGTTGGACGTCAGTCGTCACGTCTTGTATGTAACACGTCTATAGCCACGTCTTAATGGACGTCGACGATCACGTCGTGTTGAACGTCAAATTTCACGTATCGTTGGACGTCAGAAATCACGTCCTGTATGTAACACGTCAACTTTCACGTCTCATTGCACATCAATGGACACGTCCTGTTGGACCTCAACTTTCACTTTGAAGTGAACGTCAACTGAATAGTTTGGAAGATTTTAAAACCCTTACTGGTAAATGTTTGATGTTGGTATATTGGTGCAAGCCCTATGTTCCATAAGGAGCAAAGAGGACTAAGTCAAAGTAAGTCATATTGGTGCAGCATTTAGACCTCTCTCCCGCTATGCACTACCGTTATCGGATAGCGCAATGTCGTAAGTGTATTGTGTGTACCTTCCTGTTCTTTGATTGTACTAATTTATTCAATTGGAGTCCTTGAATTGGTGAATTAAAAAAAAATTGAAAAAACTTGAGCTTAAACTAAAAGCAAATGTTTATTGGCTCTTCTATTCAAGGCCTGCATTTTTTTTTCCATTATACGGTCACAAGATGTTATCAAATAAAACTTGTCACCCCCCCCCTTCCTGTCCCTCCCCCACCACATTTTAAAACCAACCTTCTACCCCCCTCTCCCCACCATCACAAATTACACCACGCATGTTACACCCCACTCCCAAACTGCACCCCCATCAAACGCTCCCCCTACCCCCACCCCTAATGACACGATCCACTCCTCCAACTGACACTAAGTCACCTCACCAATAAATTCCCTCCCGTTGTTCCCCCCCCCCCCAATCTGGTCTTGAACCCGTGTCACAAAGACCCCAGTGTGTTTGTGTTGAGCTGATTACATAGAAGAAAGCGTGGGTGTCAAACATGTGTGTCCCATTCATTCTTCCCCTACCCTCCCCCCCCCCCACCCCCACACAGGGGATTAGATAACGGAGCTTTGAGCTAGTGTGTATTGTGGATGTGTATCCTTGTGTTCGGCGAGTTTCGACTGAGGCGCGGGACTTAGGTTTTGCTTGCTAATTATGATAATCTTTTGTTTTCATTAACCCAGCTTAAGACTGCGAACAACTCCTTTATCCTTTGCATAATTAACATAAATATAATTCTTCATAAACCAGAAAAAAAGCTATTATGACCTTTCAAATCGTTGTAATTCTTATTAAAAAATCCAGCTCTATCGATTAACGTAATACCATGTAGATAAAATAAGTATACAAAAACTCCTTTTCCATTATCGGATAAATTATTTCATCTATGATCAAATCAATCATGTTGAATTATTATCCATCTGTTGTAGCATTCGTCTTTCGATGTAATAAGCTGTTTCAACCATTAGCATTTGCATTATTTCCTATATCCATCCATCCCATGATTTATTATTACATTATTCATCCGTTCAATGTTCAATATATCAACGTCTATTTCTCTAACGGTTCACTTTTTTGTGTTAGTTTTATCGTCTCTCTGTTATTCTATCCTCAAATTTAATTGTTAATCTACCAATTAGCCCATCCAGTAGTCGAAGACCTAATCTACACCAGTCTGTTTACGCGTCCTTTGATGTTCAAGCCAGATGCTATAGGTCAACTAAGTCGCCTAGTATATTTTCTAGCTCATCTGCGCCACCGTCCAACCATCGCTAAACCTACACTACAGTGCATCCACCACTAAACCTATACCACCACCCAACCAATATCAAACCCATACCACAAGACCTATTAAACCTACATTACCAACCAACTAATATTAAACCTATGCCACCACCCAACCAATATGAAACCCATACCACTACCACAAAACCTATTAAACCTACATTACCCACCAACTAATATTAAACCTATACCTCCAAGTATCCACCTTAAAACATACAGGCTGTCCTTACTTAACCTTTAAACCTATTCATCCATTTAGCCATCATGAAACCTATACCTCCTCTTAACCACCATTACACATATATCTATACACACTTAACCACCATTACACATATAGTCATACACTTAACCACCATTACACATATAGTCATACACTTAACCACCATTACACATATAGTCATACACTTAACCACCATTACACATATAGTCATACACTTAACCACCATTACACATATAGTCATACACTTAACCACCATTACACATATAGTCATACACTTAACCACCATTACACATATAGTCATACACTTAACCACCATTACACATATAGTCATACACTTAACCACCATTACACATATAGTCATACACTTAACCACCATTACACATATAGTCATACACTTAACCACCATTACACATATAGTCATACACTTAACCACCATTACACATATAGTCATACACTTAACCACCATTACACATATAGCCCATACACACTAAACTACCATTACACATATAGTCCATACACACTTAACCACCATATTAAACCCATACCACCATTTAACCACCACCATCGTAATTAGACGCGAACACCATGTGCCCCCCACACACCCCCCCACAACCCTCCCCCCCCTCACAACCCCCCCCCCCCCCCCCACACACACACACACACCCCACTTCCTGTCGGGACACCAGGTACAGCTAGGCCGCGCGCGGCCATATTCAATAACATGATTCAATGTCACTGATCACTGGGTCATACTGGAGTGGATGGGGGGGGGGGGGGATATTGTGATGGGGGGGGGGGGGGGGTGGAGGGTTATCGGGATAGGGGGGGGGGGGGTTCAAGGTTTTATAGCTGAGAGCTTTATGAGAGGGAGACGGGGGAGGGGGGGTGTCTTATACAAACAAAGAGTTGGAAGAAAACGATAAAACCCGGGCTGTGATAACAGGGGAGGGGAGGGGGGGGGGGGGTGCGTGACATTGATAGCTTTTTGTCAATGGGCTACAGGCGCTTGGGCTGGTTCATTTGCATATGTGGCGGGAACGCCGGAAGTAGCGGGGTCGTAATGGCGGTTATAGCAAAGTAGCACGAGGGTAGGGGTTCTGGTACAGCAACACGTGGTTGGTCAAAACTGGGGGTTGGTTTGGGTTTATGGTAGGTTGATACATAGTGGGGTTTATGCTAAGTCAACAGGTGGTTGGGTTCAAGGCAGGTCAACACGTGGTTGGGTTTACCGTTGGTTCAAAAATGGGGTTGGGTTTGTAGTAGGTCAGGTTGTGTTTATGATAGATCAACTCGTGGTTGGGTTTATATGAGGTCGAGAGGTGGTTGTGTTTCCGATAGGTCAGTAATGTGGTTGGATTTATGGTAGGTCAGTTATGTGGTTGTGTTTATGGTCGGTCAGTAATGTGGTTGTGTTTATGGTAGGTCAGTTATGTGGTTGGGTTTATGGTAGGTTAGTAATGGGGTTGGGTTTATGGTAGGTTAACACGTGGTTGTGATTACAGTACAATTGGATTAACATGTGTGACAGAATGAAAGAAGTGTGTGGAGATAACCGCGTACGCTGTTGAAATAATCTCGACACATTCAATTCAATACACGCATACAACCTAAACTTAATTATGATGCTCGCTTTCTATAGTATTGATTCAATAGGATTTGTCTTAAATACAACTAAACATCTAGGTATTTAACTCCTACACAAGTATATAACCACACTTTACTTAAACCTCACACCACTGTTTACGTTCAACCTTATGTTGACCTAGGGGCTAGGATAACTCGGCCGTTAACCTCATGTATCATGCCCGGTACTCATTAGAGCTGAAAAGGCTCAACGCGTCCGTCTGCTCCTTATGCAGTGAAACATTTAATTTATGACACAAAAAATGTCGTCTAGGCAATATGCTGTCTCGTGCCTTACCCCCCCCCCCCCACCCCACCCCCATTCATTAGTGGTAGACATGTATAATGAATGTGGCGGTAAGTAAAAGACAGTATTGAAAGTAGGTTGAGTAAGGAGGGCGAGTAATGTGGAATGTGTGCGAGTAACTGCACGTACATGTGGAAGACAGATTGTTGCTCACGACTTCACGATGTTTCAGGGGCGTAGCGTGAGTAAACTATAGTTATTGAGACTGAACAAGCTTTATGATATTGTTTGTTTAATATGTGGTCTTCTTTTTTTTCTTATTTAAAAAAGGGGTGGCATGGAAGTCACGAGTTCGAATCCCGGGGCTACAGTCTACAGGACGTCCCTGAGTCCACCCAGCTCTAATGGAAATCTGACTCACATTAGGGAAAGCGAAGGCGGCCTGGGCATGGGGAGGTGGGGGCTGTCACATGTCAATGAAACAGTTAAACTCTACTTCACCTGCATCGTGGACAGAAACGTTTGAATGGGTATTTTAACTTTTATTTTTTTTAGAGATCAATAATTTCATTTTTTTTTTAAATTTCATCTTTTAATTTGTTTGAAATTTCAAGCATAATAAAAATTCTTTTTAAATTAATTTTTTTTAGAATGCAAATTTTCTACGGCATCTACACTTTTAACAGCACGAGTCCATACAACGAACGGCTGTCGCCGGTGTCTCCCCCCCCCCCCATGCACATCTCACCGATTACTTCTACATATTGAGTCTGGGAACTGGGGGGTCGTGTGGCCTGCCTCGACCAGACACGTGACCTGGCGTCATGACGTGTAATTGTTCGAGTTTAGAAGCCGGTGCAGAAGTGGTTGAACTTCGTACACCGAGTATGTCAGTGCAGTTGTTTTTGTATTCATCTTTTTGTTTTGATGTGTTCGTTTTAATGTTTTTGTTTTCGATTAATTTTATTGGGGAACAGGTTGTATATTTCTTCGCCCACTTCAAAAAGGATATGAATTAAACATAAGCCCCACACAGATGTGTGGGACAGCCACATATATGTGGGTTAGCCACAATGTGGGGGTCAGCCATGCGTGTGTTCCTGGTGGAATAGATTAAGTTAATGATAATTATGTGACAAATTGTACGATGTGTTGGCTCGTATATGTGGGGTTGTAAGGAGGTTTTATCAGAGGTGTTTGTGGTGAGGGGTGGATGTATGGTGTGGGGAGGGGGGGGGGGGTGTTGGATGTATGGGGTAGGGTTGATGGCTGAGGGGGATGCGTGGTAGTTGTGTGGAATTGGGGTGTTTGTTGATGTATGGGGTGGGAGTGTGTGTTGGATGTTTAGGATAGGGGTGCCTGGTGGATGTTTGGGGTGGAGATGTATTGTGTAAGGATGAAAGTGTGATGTGAGTGGTGTCTGGTGGGTGAATGGGATGGTGTTAGTGTGTGGGGTGGTTGGTGTGTGGGATGGGGGTGGGGTTGATGTCTGGGGTGGAGATGTGTGGTGGATGTTTAGGATGGGGGTGGGGTTAACGTATGAGGTGGGGATGTATGGTGAATGTGCGGGGTGAAGTGTGTGATTAATATAATTTATGTAGGGTTGGGCGGTTCTAGCGGATATATGGGATAGAGGGGAATCTGTTAAATGGGTGTCTGTTGGAAGTATGGGGTGGGATGAGAGTCCCTAAAAGATTTCTGGGATAGGAAGGGCTGGTGTATGTCTAGATTTGGCACTATTACTTTAAAACAAAAGGGTGGAGCTACATACATTACAAGTCACATGGCAACATTTTCTACCTTTTTCTTTAAGTTAGAAATTATTGTCTCATCATACCAGCGTGTGATTATCTACAAGGGCAACCGACCAGAGTTTCTTCCAGGCATTTCTTCGGGGGGGGGGGGGGCTTGGCCCCCCGAAAATTTTTTACCCCCCCCCCCCCCCGAACGAAATGAAATTTATATAATTTATATAGAAAATATATACTTTTAACAGTGTCCGCCCCCCCCCCCCCGAAGAAAGTCTACCGCCCCCCCCCCCCCGAAAATTTCAAGTGACCCCCGGAGAAAAAAGTCTGGAAGAAACACTGCAACCGACATGTATACTAGAGGCATATAATGTAAATATCTCCTTTACATAACCCTCATACTACCTCATACTACCTCACACTACTTCATCTTCTTCCCGCCCTAAACGTTATTAGTTCATAGTACCAGTAGGTAGTTTAGTTTCATCACGTGACCGGATGAAACTTATTTGATTTATTATGTCATCCTTCCATCTGCCTCGCTTTGAATGTTTCTTTTATTCACTGCATGACGCAATGAAATTCTGGGTGTTCCTATTTTATACTTTCTGGATTTTCCCGAAAATCCTATATATAGTTTTGTAGTTTCGTGGTCGGGTTAAGGTTTATGGTCACCTCCCCCCGTGACCACACCAGGAGACACTGAGACTTTAATTACAGGTGGGGTACGGCTAACCCAACAACGTAGACTTTGATCCAGTTATTTTATTTTTGTGTCGTTTTTTTTTTTTTTTTTTTTTTGGAAGAGCCAGCATCAACACAGTCGAGGTGTGTTCAGGGGGGGGGGGGGGGGGGGGGGGTTAAAGTAAAATAGCGACATTGACATTGACCCTGCGTTAGCCTCATGCATTCATTCTTAACCTTGACCTTACCATCTTGTAAGCGTTGGTCTCCGTCAGACATAAAAATGTTCTTCGATTTTCTTGTATTCATTAGCTCGTCCACCGAAATAGAGATCGATATCACATTGATTTCACTAAACCAAACTAAATCTTAGATATAAAGCTGCTTTTTTTTTTTTACATAAACCATTACCTTTAGAAAGGGGAAAGTACCAACAAACGGAAAACTACAAACAAGGTGTGTGGACGCTTTGAGGCTATATTTACCTTGGACCTGTGTTTATGTTGTGTAACGTGATAGCGTGACAGTGTGACACCGTGACGTGATGATTTTGTGCGCACACCGATACTGCGATGCATTCCCCTATGACCCCTGTGACATTGTGACGCCGTGGCCTTGTACCATTGTGGCTCTATAACATTATGACCTTTTTGATATTGTGACACTGACAACTTGTATGACATTATGTGACACTGTGACAACTTGTACCCAGTGACACAGTGACCCTGTAGTCTTGTGACATTGTGACAACTTGTACCCAGTGACACAGTGACCCTGTAGTCTTGTGACATTGTGACAACTTGTACCCAGTGACACAGTGACCCTGTAGTCTTGTGACACTGTGACAACTTGTACCCAGTGACATAGTGACTCTGTAGTCTTGTGACACTGTGACAACTGTACTCTCTGACACTATGACCTGATGATACTGTAACACAACTAGCATGCACTCAAATTATTCCTAACCCTGCTCATAATCTCCCACAAACCTACATCCCCCCCCCACCTCCTCCCGACCCAGATTACACCATCATCATGTAATCCCTCCGTCCCTCTTAAAATCTGTAATCAAAGCCTCCTCCCGTCCTCACACCCCCACCCCCCAGTGCTGCATGTACTCACTCACCCCCCACCTATTCCAGAAAATTGTTGCGTTTCTCCTCTTTATGCGACACTTTTCTTTCAATTACACTGACCCATTTTTTTTTCTTTCTTCTGAAGCAAAACATCTATTTTCTTTAATGGCTAGTTGGAGTGGAGTTATTTAGTGTTAAGTGGAGTTTAATTGGGGTAGTTGTCGTTCTACATCGAACGGTTCCAGTACAATGTGGTGTTAGGAAGTTGGTAGTGAAACAAAATGATGTAACGTGTATTGTAATGTTCAGGTAACCTTTTTCGAACCTGACGGTCCACGATGCATGCGAAGTAGAGTTCACCTGTTTCAGTAGATCGGCATATGAAGGGTCAGCATCACGCCTAGCCGCATTTACTTTTCCCTAACGTGAGTTGTGGACCCATTAGAGCTGGGTGGGCTCAAGAGGACGTCATAAAATACTCAAGACGGTCGTGATTAACAGTCGAGCTTTCTACCATTCGACCACGCAGTTCTTAGTTTTATGAAGAGGGACCCACATTTTCTGCATGGAAGTTGAGTTACAAGTTCATATCATTATTGTTCGGGAAAGGTTGGAGTTGGAAATCAAAATTTTTGTGAAGCTACTTCTGCTTAAATAAGAAGGCGTGGTTGAATGGTAGAGCTTACGACTGCTAGCCTGAAAGTCTCGAGTTCGGATCCAGGGCTCGAGTCTGTTGGACGTCCCTGAGTCCGCCCAAATCTGACTCACGTTAGGGAAGCAAAGGCGGCTGAGCATAGTCCTCAACACACTATCCTTTCCTTTCAAGAAACAGGTCGACTCTACTTCAGTTACCCTTTGGACGGTCAAATACTATCTCTTCTTAGAGTGATGACGATAGATATAATGTGTACGATGCAAGCTTTCATTGGCTAAATATATTGTGTGAGATAAACACAGTGTAAGAATGTGTAATTTTCCTATAGATATACTTTGCATTACAATAGTTTCAACAAATCGTCGCATAGCTGCTTTCGTGATGAATGGTTATTGAACGCGTGTACAGTTTTATTTGATAACGCTGCTTTTAATACGTAGAGAATAACGATTTGTTTTATTTATTACATGGGCAGATGGTGTGTTTGTGGTTGTGTATGTTTGTATAGATGTGTGTGAGTTGTGTGTGTGTCTAATGTTCATGGTTGTGTTTGCATGTGTGTGTGAGTTAGATGTGTGTAAGTGTGTGTTGTTGCTTGTGAGCTGTGTTTGTCAAATGTGTATTGATATGGTGTGTGCTTGTCTATAATGTGTTTACATGCGTGTATGTTTGGTGTGTGTTTGTATGGTTGAGCTTTGTTTGTATGTGCTTACCTATGGTATAATTGCATGTTCGGTGTGTATTGGTAAGGATGAGTTCTGTCTATGGTTATGTTTGTATGCGCCTGCCTTTGAATGTTTACAAGAGTGTATTATGAGAAGTGTGTCAATATGGTGTGTGTTGTATAGAGTTATTTGGACTCATAGTATAGAGTGATATTACTTGAGTCAATTGGAATGTGAAATACTTTGCATCTTTTGTGTCTAAAGAGGTTGTATCGTATAAACCTAGAAACATGTTGAACATTTCGATGTTTTAAATTTTTACGACACGCCCATCTTTATCCAAATCTTTACGCCGAGTAATTACCAATCCATCATCCATAAATTAAAACACCAATCAATCCTGCATCGCGAGTCTACCATTCGCACGTCTAAAACACAGACACACGCTGCTCATCTTTCAATGCACGTGTAAAACTTGTGTTACAGAATGCTACACTTCCCTGACAGCGCCTACATCATTGGTATAACATTTGGTGCTTTGGAATAACGCCATGTTTGCTTGCCCGCCACACCCATCCCTTACTTCCGGGCTGATAAATATTTATCTTTTGTCGTAATCAGAAATTATTTTTATATGGACGGAGGAAGCTGGACTGCTTACTCGAAAGTCTCGAGTTCGAATCCGGGTTCTAGTCAGTAGAATGTCCCTGATCTTTGAATCAGATGAACTCTACTTCATCTGCCCCATGTTTCTTGGGCACGAACGGGAAAAGATCATTTTTTTTTAAAAAAAGATTTTTAAATTACGAATGTATGTCTTCAGTTTTTGGCGTTATTAATTAATATGCGGCTTAGAATATGAAACATACGACGCTAGGAACAGGGAGAGGGGGGAGGGAAGGAAGGAAGTATAGATAATGCATAACGACGAAGAAATCGGAGGTTAACTTTGAAAGAGGTACCTCTATCAAGATTCTGTCCTCCTGCCGATGTCCATCTTAATCACAAAAACTCAAACGACAACATCATCATTCATACATAGAAAAAAAAAATCGATCTTGCAATTCAAAGGATATTCCCACAACATTCTCATAACGTTAAATATTTTTCTGTGGGGGTAAAAAGAAGGGTAAACTCGGGCGAGGTTACAATAAATAATAAACAAATTAGACGGCCAGCAGACGTGAGGTGCTGGTTACGTAATAAACACCCTCCTGCCGTCTGCCTCAGTACAGCATTTAACCCCCACCTGCACTTCATCCTTGACCTTTACCGGAGTTTTTTTTTTAGCGCCAATCAAAACGTTGATGCAAGGGGCTAGGCAGGGTAATGTGAAAATATGCGCGTTTAAGTAGGGGTGAGGGGTGTGGCGCGTTTAAGTAGGGGTGAGGGGTGCGGTGAGGGTTGCCAGTCCCTAGGGGTAGATACACTGAAAAGGGTATGGAAGGGTGGGGCAGGGGTGGTCGCCTCTGGGGTTGGATACATAAGCTGTAACGTGTGTGGAGAGGCGGGGGCAGGGGTCGCCTACACATGCTGTAAGGGGGTGTGGTAGGGTGGGACAGGGGGTCGCCTCTGGGGTGAATACACGCGCGTCTATTATTACATATTTATTGTTTGAAAACAATTCGTTACGTAACGTGCAGGGGTTAAAGGTCGCTGACTCATAGGGTGAAATGCTGATGTAATATTGCACTAAGCTTGATGGATGTGATATATTATCCTTTTCTGTAGAACCGGGGGATTGGGGGGGGGGGTAAATTGCAGAGGAGGGAATTGTATCGGATTAACAAGGGCGGTCAACTCAGATTTCTCTTGCCAATGTACGAGTTGTCTTCCCAATCTGTTCTCGCCCCCCCCCCCTACCTCCGCTAATTCGACAAGTCATGAGTTTTTTTTTAGATTACTCATAACACAAAATCGACTTTTTTATCTTGCTAGAGGGAAAGGGTGAGGGGGGGGTGTACATTTTATCGGCTTTGTTGTGAGATCTTTGTGTTATGTACTATCATCATCTCTTCCTGTTTGTGCCCAAGACACGTTAGGCAGATGAAGTAGAGTTTAGGGTTAGCAGTCCAGCGCTCTGCCTCTAGGCCACGCCATCCCTGCTATGAAATATATGTATGCATATATATAAATATAATTATATATATATATATATATGTATATATATATATATATATATATATATATATATATATATATATATATATATATATATATATATATATATAATATATGTTTGTGTGTGTGCGTGTGCGCGTGTGTGTATGCGTGTGTGCGTGCGAGCGCGTGCATGCGTGCGTGTGTGTGTGTGATATAACACTATGAGTGACTGACTAATACATGGCCAAAAAAAACATCGCATTAATTATAACGGACATCTATTTTAAGCCATTGTATTTTCTCATACATATTTAGCAGGACCCACCCCTATCCCCCATTCAACCAAGATGCACTCAACTCTAACGTAACACGTGAGTTAGATGTCGTCACCCTAGAATAACAAGCAATCCACATTTTTACCTCGCATGTTGGATTTCACAAACTTGTAATTCTAGCCTATACCTCATGTATAACGGTAGACTTAGTACTCAATAAGGTTTATCAGAAAGAAAAAATAATAGAAACATATTCATGTTTTTATTAGTAAAAATTTGCGGAAGGAACTACCATGACGACAGAAGTGTTCGTAGTGGGGGAGAGGGATAGTGGGGGGAGGGGGAGACAAATCGTTTTGGGGGACCCAAAATCCAACACAAAATGTATTCTTTTTTTCTCTTCCACCTTCAACTTGATTGCGGTTTTGTAAAAAAAAAAAAAAAAAAAAAAAAAAAAAAAAAAAAAAACGTTCAAACCACTTCCATGATTTATTGCCCTCCTTTATGTAGACTACTAGGGGTGCCCCTCAAGCTTATTTAAATAAAACAATTGCTTTTTTAAATTCTTTTTTCAAAATAAGGCATACTACAACATAGCTTTAAAGGAATTTATTCAAAATTAAAAATATAAACACACACACACACAAAGAATAAAACGAACACAGGAAATCATTCCACATATGTGTGTTTCATATGCTTTCAACTGACTTACCAGATATGAACTTATACTTTTCACAATTTATGACTGACTGGTAAACTTTTTAGTTAAACCATGCACTACTTTTTTTCAAACCATGAAATTATTACGCTGGTGTATGCGTGAGGTAGTCTGGGGAACAAGCACCAACTAGACTAGTCAGGTTAACTCCCCTGGGCGCCTATCTTGGCCTAAACAGCGTGTGTTTATTTACCATTTCTGGTTTGTTGTGCTTGACCACGCCCGCACGTGTAATTCTCACACTGTTACACACATACGCACGCGCACACACACATACAGAATACAGGCGTTGCCCGCTGAGCTATCACGTGGTTATATACAAGTGCATGACGGTTTATTTTTATGCGGCAAAATAAAATAAAAAAAATTAGCGAAAGTATGAGATAGAGACCGCCATTCACGCTTAACGAAAAAAATCGGGTAGATGGAGTAGAGTTCATATGTTTTTGTGACCTCGGCATATGAAGGAATGGTGTGGTCAGCGCTATACCCAGCCGCCTTTACCTTCCCTTACGTGAGTCGGAGCTAAGTGGACTACGCACGTCCCGCAGACTCAAGATCCGAACTCGAGATTTTTGAGATAGTAGTTGAGTACTCTAACACCCAACCATGCCTTAAAAGTTTGGGATAAAACATGTCCTTTATGGCATACCATTGTTGGTTACATACACCTCTAATGCAAAAGGTAACAAATACCCTGTAATGATATAGTAAAATACCATCAAATATAAATTACTATTGTATGCTTAGATTGTGTAGATGAGGACGCTTGCACTGTCGAGAAAGTCTCGGGTTCAATTCTCAGCCTCGAGACTTTATGTCACGTCCACGAGTTCACCTAGGTCTGATGGGGTATGTTATTTGACCATAAGTTGGTAGGCATCATGCTGAACACACTGCGTTTTAGGAGTCACAGAAACAGATCAGCTCTACTGCATCTGCTACACTGGTCGTCACGTCTGGTTTGTATGCGTCCTTTATTGTGTTGGTTTCCGTTTTTGTTTTTAAACTTTGTTCTTATTATATGTACACATAAAATTATTGCTTTTAGATACAAATCAGGTAAATAGGTAGTCAGGTTGGTTTCGTATATTGAAATCGTAGCTCTAATGTTAGCAGAGTTTCTTCCAGGCATCTCTTCGGGGGAAGGGGGGGGGGGGCAGAGATGGAATTTATGTAGTAAACATATACTTTTACTAGTGTCCGCCCCCCCCCCCCCCCCCGAAAATATCAAGTTCAGATGCCGGACTGAAGTCTGTAGGAGGTACCTGAGTCAACCCAGCTCTGATGGGTACCTGATTCACGTTTGAGAAACTAAGGCTGCTGGGCATAGTGCTGACCACACTATATCTCTAAATGACCAGGTCATTGAAATAGAATAACTACTTCATCTGCCCCATGTGTTTTTGGCACGAACGGTAAAATATGACCGTGATTACATGTTTTTTAATTACTTGATTTGGAGTTTAAAGTTCGGTTGAAACGTAAGACAAATACGTGAAAATGGGTGTGGCTAATCAACAAGCACCCCACCACGGTTGTCACGTGGTCACATTTACTCAGAACCTCCGAGAAATCGACACGAGACTAAACATCAACTCGGTATGTTTACACGTGTACAAGCATATGTTTACATGTGTACAAGCATATGTTTACATGTGCAGGAATATGTTTACATGTTTACAAGCATATGTTTACATGTGTACAAGAATATGTTTACATGTGTAAAATAATATGTTTACATGTGTACAAGCATATGGTATACATTTGTACAATAATATGTTTACATGTGTAAAAGAATATGTTTACATGTGTACAAGAATATGTTTGCACGTGTACAAGAATATGTTTACATGTGTACAAGAATATGTTTACATGTGTACAAGAATATGTTTACATGTGTACAAGGATTGCTCACCATCAGACACGTTGTGACGTAATAGGTCTAATAATAGCTCTAGTGCAATATCCACAATTTCCCGCCACTACATTTTAGCGGCTACCTTATGTGTGTGTGTGAGTGTGTGTGCTGGGGGGTGGGGGGGGGGGGGGAAGTGGCGGGCTTCATACATTTGGAAAAAAAAACATGCCAGATGTCCTTTAGACCTACAGAAGATCACAGTTTCGCATGACACCCTATTCATACTCCATAAGAAAGAAAAAAAGTAACGGCTGACATCATTTTCTGAAATAGTCGTATGCTAATCGTGACGTTCTCAAATAGTAACAAACCACGCGCCAACAGGTTTAGCAAGGCTAATAAATGGATATAGGGCCTATCTTCTTATTCTACTCCTCCCCTCTTTCCCCCCTCCCCCTACCCCCTACTCCCGATTATATCTTATGTCGCGTGCTATGTCACGCTCCAAATACCCCCCCCCAACCCCAACCCCCACCCCACCAACTCTTAAGAAAACATTTTTTTAAATGTAATATTTTCTTTACCGCTGTGTCTATAACGTATGTCGTTAGTTTGACGTGTGAAGGTCACACTTACGTGTGCTACCTCTTTCTGGTTCGACGTTTCGTCCTGTTAGGATTAGGGTAAGGGTGTAAGGTAACGACGGTAGCCAGTTTTAGGGTGTTGAGGGCTAGTTACACGTGTATGTGCAATATGTATGTAGCTATATGTACAAGCGAAATAAAGGTATAAATCAAGTAAAATAACAGGCATTTGAAAACACTTTATTAAGGGGGAAAGTATGGCCCTTCCATCTTTAGATATATGCGCTGGTCACTTGAGAATTATCTACACATTTTGAGAATTATCTACACATTTTGTTAATTATCTACACATTTTGAGAATTATCTACACATTTTGAGAATTATCTACACATTTTAAGAATTATCTACACATTTTAAGAATTATCTACACGTTTTTAACTACGAACGTTTTTATTGTTGTTTATTTTATTTTTTGGTAAATTTAAATATTAAAGGGGTTTAGGCTTGTTTTCATTTCCACTTATTACTAACTAGATTTTATTTTTAAATATAGCAAATCGAGAAATTTTTTTTTAATAAGTAGAACTATATTTTTTTTTCTTTTAATTCAGTTCGTTCTTATTTAAGTCGAAACCCCGAATTACTAAATAAAATTGTGATGAACAAAAACAATCAGAACTTTACTATTTCAACCTTAGACATTTGTCTGCATTTTATTAGCGTGTGTGTCGTAGGTCATGCTTGAAAGCATGCAATTAGTAATAAAATAAGTAGTGTTAGTTACCTCACAAATTAATTACAATTGCAGGTACAATGGACGTTTCGACCCAAGGTCTTCGTCAGAACACAACAGTGTGGTTTCATTAAAAATTTGCACAAACACCAGCGTCGATTGCTAATACTTAATCCGGTTAACTCAGTATTTGCGCAACGATTTAACCATAAACCCGCTCACCCACATAAGGCACAGTGACCTAAGAAAACAAATGTTTCATAATCTTAGAACAAGAGGAATGACCCGTGTCTTCCTGGTTTACTAAAAGGATTTGTTTTTGTTTTTTTTAAATTGAACAGTTCTTCACGATAGCAATACCAACAGTTATTTCTTAGGACTGTTGTAGTTAGGGTTAGGGCCAGGGATGTTGTCGGGGTTAAGTTCTGTGCTTGGATTGGGGGATAAGCCCAGTGTAATGAATAGAGAACTAATAAAATAAAGTAAAATTTAATCCCCCCCCCCTTCCCCCAACAACACACGTTTATACTTGAAATAAAAGCTCGTGTTAAAAGTTAAATTTTTAAAAATTTTTTTTAATTTGGTCTCTAAAGCTGGTTTGATCAGAAATAATCAGCTGTTAGGGAATACGGGTCGCTTGTTACGGAGGGTCATCGGGTCACTTACTACGAGGGTCACAGGTCACTTGATACGAGGGTCACAGGTCACTTGATACGAGGGTCACAGGTCACTTACTACGAGGGTCACAGGTCACTACGAGGGTCACAAGTCATTTGATACGAGGGTCACAGGTCACCTGTTACGATGAATTGCCTAACACGCAACCAAATTACGCCGTTCGTGTTATTAAAAAAAAAAGAAGAAAGATTACCTAAACCCAGGGGCGGAACTACAGTGCCGCCAGACCCCGCAATGCGGGGGGGCCCACGCCATTTAGGGGCCCACAGCCGACCAAAAGAATTTTTTTATATTTAAAAAAAAATAATTTCCTTCATTTTTTATCTTGATGGTTGTTTTGTAAAAAGATTACCGTAGCTTCTATAGACACCATCCCACGCTCTTGTATATTTTTCCCTTTGTTTTTAAACCACTGTGAAAGCCACGTCCTCTTTCTCCTACAATCAAACTTATCAAAGCTAAGCAGTCGTTCAAACCACTTCCATGACTTATTTCCCTTTTTTAAATCGTCAAATAAGGGTGTTCATAAGCTCCTTTTAATAGATTTGTACTAAACAAATTAAAAAGCAATTACTTCTCTTAATTATTACTTTTTTGTAAAGTACTTATGAATGACATTGTATAAAAAGGAAATGTATTTAAAATTAATAGTATAAATTCGAAAAAAAAACATGAAAATAAACATAACACGAGACACCATAACTTACATACAAAGGTTTCATGTTTTATATTCTTTTGAACAGGTAGAGGTTCAGAGGTCTTATAGCAGAGATAAAATAAAACTGATTTTTACAAAACTCACTAATGCAATTACACACATGGCATGATGTTGTAATTTGTTTTAAGTGAAAAAAAAAACACATTTATTTTTTCAAAACCCGAACAGGCCAGCAATTAATATCCTATGTTCGTATGTCGTGTTTGATAAATAAATAAATAAATAAATAAATATATATATTTATATATATATATATATATATATATATATATATATATATATATATATATATATATATATATATATATGTATGGGGGGGGCCTAAAATTTTTTTTTTGCGGGGTGGCCCTTTTTTTCTAGTTCCGCCACTGCCTAAACCCCACCTCTTCCCTCCTTCCTCTACAAACACCAACGCAAGCCCACTATCATACAGCCGATCTTTCCCGCCTATTTCAACACTAGAAATTCTGTCACCAGGATTGAATAACATTTTGTTATTACCTAACCTGCCGGTCCACTATACGTGGCTACCTCCCTTCATGTCGCGCCCGCTGTGATAAAAAAAATAGGATGAAAGACGGAGATCGTTTTGTTGGGATTAGTGGTGGTGGGGGGGGGGGGGAAGGGGGGTGTAGTAGTGAGGGTTGGTTTAGTGTGATTTGGGTTGACGTAGGGGTGGCTGTGGTAAAGTGGGTTGGATTATTGAGTGTTGGATTAGTGGGGGTTGCATTAGTTTTGTTGGATTAGTAGGGTTCAGATTAGTTGGGGTGTGGTGTAGTGGGGATGTAGTAGAGGGGATTCGGAGTAGTGGGAGTTTAGAGTGGAGGGGGTTTGGAGTAGTGGGGGTTTGGAGTAGTGGGGGTTTGGAGTAGTGGGGGTTTGGAGTAGTGGGGGTTTGGAGTAGTGGGGGTTTGGAGTAGTGGGGGTTTGGAGTAGTGGGGGTTTGGAGTAGTGGGGGTTTGGAGTAGTGGGGGTTTGGAGTGGAGGGGGTTTGGAGTAGAGGGGGTTTGGAGTAGTGGGGGTTTGGAGTAGTGGGGGTTTGGAGTAGAGGGGGTTTGGAGTAGTGGGGGTTTGGAGTAGTGGGGGTTTGGAGTAGTGGGGGTTTGGAGTAGTGGGGGTTTGGAGTAGAGGGGGTTTGGAGTAGTGGGGGTTTGGAGTAGTGGGGGTTTGGAGTAGTGGGGGTTTGGAGTAGAGGGGGTTTGGAGTAGTGGGGGTTTGGAGTAGTGGGGGTTTGGAGTAGTGGGGGTTTGGAGTAGTGGGGGTTTGGAGTAGAGGGGGTTGGAGTAGTGGGGGTTTGGAGTAGTGGGGGTTTGGAGTAGTGGGGGTTTGGAGTGGAGGGGGTTTGGAGTAGTGGGGGTTTGGAGTAGTGGGGGTTTGGAGTAGAGGGGGTTTGGAGTAGTGGGGGTTTGGAGTAGTGGGGGTTTGGAGTAGTGGGGGTTTGGAGTAGTGGGGGTTTGGAGTAGTGGGGGTTTGGAGTGGAGGGGGTTTGGAGTAGTGGGGGTTTGGAGTAGTGGGGGTTTGGAGTGGAGGGGGTTTGGAGTAGTGGGGGTTTGGAGTAGTGGGGGTTTGGAGTAGTGGGGGTTTGGAGTAGTGGGGGTTTGGAGTAGTGGGGGTTTGGAGTAGTGGGGGTTTGGAGTAGTGGGGGTTTTTGGAGTAGTGGGGGTTTGGAGTGGAGGGGGTTTGGAGTAGTGGGGGTTTGGAGTAGTGGGGGTTTGGAGTAGTGGGGGTTTGGAGTAGTGGGGGTTTGGAGTAGTGGGGGTTTGGAGTAGTGGGGGTTTGGAGTGGAGGGGGTTTGGAGTAGTGGGGGTTTGGAGTAGTGGGGGTTTGGAGTGGAGGGGGTTTGGAGTAGTGGGGGTTTGGAGTGGAGGGGGTTTGGAGTAGTGGGGGTTTGGAGTAGTGGGGGTTTGGAGTGGAGGGGGTTTGGAGTAGTGGGGGTTTGGAGTAGTGGGGGTTTGGAGTGGAGGGGGTTTGGAGTAGTGGGGTTTGGGAGTAGTGGGGGTTTGGAGTAGTGGGGGTTTGGAGTAGTGGGGGTTTGGAGTAGTGGGGGTTTGGAGTAGTGGGGGTTTGGAGTGGAGGGGGTTTGGAGTAGTGGGGGTTTGGAGTAGTGGGGGTTTGGAGTGGAGGGGGTTTGGAGTAGTGGGGGTTTGGAGTGGAGGGGGTTTGGAGTAGTGGGGGTTTGGAGTAGTGGGGGTTTGGAGTAGTGGGGGTTTGGAGTAGTGGGGGTTTGGAGTAGTGGGGGTTTGGAGTAGAGGGGGTTTGGAGTAGTGGGGTTTGGAGTAGTGGGGGTTTGGAGTAGAGGGGGTTTGGAGTAGTGGGGGTTTGGAGTAGTGGGGGTTTGGAGAAGTGGGGGTTTGGAGTAGTGGGGGTTTGGAGTAGAGGGGGTTTGGAGTAGTGGGGGTTTGGAGTAGTGGGGGTTTGGAGTAGTGGGGGTTTGGAGTGGAGGGGGTTTGGAGTAGTGGGGGTTTGGAGTAGTGGGGGTTTGGAGTAGAGGGGGTTTGGAGTAGTGGGGGTTTGGAGTAGTGGGGGTTTGGAGTAGTGGGGGTTTGGAGTAGTGGGGGTTGGAGTAGTGGGGGTTTGGAGTGGAGGGGGTTTGGAGTAGTGGGGGTTTGGAGTAGTGGGGGTTTGGAGTGGAGGGGGTTTGGAGTAGTGGGGGTTTGGAGTAGTGGGGGTTTGGAGTAGTGGGGGTTTGGAGTAGTGGGGGTTTGGGAGTAGTGGGGGTTTGGAGTAGTGGGGGGTTTGGAGTAGTGGGGTTTGGAGTGGAGGGGGTTTGGAGTAGTGGGGGTTTGGAGTAGTGGGGGTTTGGAGTGGAGGGGGTTTGGAGTGGAGGGGGTTTGGAGTAGTGGGGGTTTGGAGTAGTGGGGGTTTGGAGTAGTGGGGGTTTGGAGTAGTGGGGGTTTGGAGTAGTGGGGGTTTGGAGTAGTGGGGGTTTGGAGTGGAGGGGGTTTGGAGTAGTGGGGGTTTGGAGTAGTGGGGGTTTGGAGTGGAGGGGGTTTGGAGTAGTGGGGGTTTGGGAGGGGGTTGGTAGTGGGGTTTGGAGTAGTGGGGGTTTGGAGTAGTGGGGGTTTGGAGTAGTGGGGTTTGGAGTAGTGGGGTTTGGAGTAGAGGGGGTTTGGAGTAGTGGGGGTTTGGAGTAGTGGGGGTTTGGAGTAGAGGGGGTTTGGAGTAGTGGGGGTTTGGAGTAGTGGGGGTTTGGAGTAGTGGGGGTTTGGAGTAGTGGGGGTTTAGAGTAGAGGGGGTTTGGAGTAGTGGGGGTTTGGAGTAGTGGGGGTTTGGAGTAGTGGGGGTTTGGAGTAGTGGGGGTTTGGAGTAGTGGGGGTTTGGAGTGGGGGTTTGGAGTAGTGGGGGTGGAGTAGTGGGGGTTTGGAGTGGGGTTTGAGTAGTGGGGGTTTGGAGTAGTGGGGTTTGGAGGTTTGGAGGTGGGTGGAGTGGGGGTTTGGAGTAGTGGGGGTTTGGAGTAGGGGGTTGGAGTGGGGGTTTGGAGTGGAGGGGGTTTGGAGTGAGGGGTTTGGAGTGGAGGGGGTTTGGAGTGGAGGGGGTTTGGAGGGTGGAGTGGGGGGGTTTGGAGTGGAGGGGGTTTGAGTGGAGGGGGTTTGGAGTAGTGGGGGTTTGGAGTGGAGGGGGTTTGGAGTAGTGGGGGTTTGGAGTAGTGGGGGTTTGGAGTGGAGGGGTTTGGAGTAGTGGGGGTTGGAGAGGGGTTTGGAGTAGTGGGGGTTTGGAGTGGAGGGGGTTTGGAGTGGAGGGGGTTTGGAGTGGAGGGGGTTTGGAGTGGAGGGGGTTTGGAGTGAGGGGGGTTTGGAGTGGAGGGGGTTTGGAGTGGAGGGGGTTTGGAGTGGA
The DNA here is from genome assembly GCF_028476545.2 of Physella acuta. Classification (NCBI taxonomy): domain Eukaryota; kingdom Metazoa; phylum Mollusca; class Gastropoda; family Physidae; genus Physella; species Physella acuta. The sequence goes on along the minus strand of NW_026732200.1, from coordinate 2,567 downwards.
GGGGGTTTGGAGTGGAGGGGGTTTGGAGTGGAGGGGGTTTGGAGTGGGGGTTTGGAGTGGAGGGGGTTTGGAGTGGAGGGGGTTTGGAGTGGAGGGGGTTTGGAGTGGAGGGGGTTTGGAGTGGAGGGGGTTTGGAGTAGTGGGGGTTTGGAGTGGAGGGGGTTTGGAGTAGTGGGGGGTTTGGGAGGGTTGGAGGGGGGTTTGGAGTAGTGGGGGTTTGGAGTGGAGGGGGTTTGGAGTAGTGGGGGTTTGGAGTGGAGGGGGTTTGGAGTGGAGGGGGTTTGGAGTGGTGGGGGTTTGGAGTGGAGGGGGTTTGGAGTGGAGGGGTTTGGAGTGGAGGGGGTTTGGAGTGGAGGGGTTTGGAGTAGTGGGGGTTTGGAGTGGAGGGGGTTTGGAGTAGTGGGGGTTTGGAGTGGAGGGGTTTGGTGGGGGAGTGGGGGGTGGGTGGTGGGGGTTTGGAGTGGAGGGGGTTTGGAGTGGTGGGGGTTTGGAGTGGAGGGGGTTTGGGAGTGGAGGGGGTTTGGAGTGGAGGGGTTTGGAGTAGTGGGGGTTTGGAGTGGAGGGGGTTTGGAGTGGAGGGGGTTTGGAGTAGGGGGTTTGGAGTAGTGGGGGTTTGGAGTGGTGGGGGTTGGAGTGTGGGGGTTTGGAGTGGAGGGGGTTTGGAGTGGAGGGGGGTTTGGAGTGGAGGGGGTTTGGAGTGGAGGGGTTTGGAGTGGAGGGGGTTTGGAGTGGAGGGGGTTTGGAGTGAGGGGGTTTGGAGTGGAGGGGGTTTGGAGTAGAGGGGGTTTGGAGTAGTGGGGGTTTGGAGTAGAGGGGGTTTGGAGTAGAGGGGGTTTGGAGTAGTGGGGGTTTGGAGTGGAGGGGGTTTGGAGTAGTGGGGGTTTGGAGTGGAGGGGGTTTGGAGTGGAGGGGGTTTGGAGTGGAGGGGGTTTGGAGTGGAGGGGGTTTGGAGTGGAGGGGGTTTGGAGTGGAGGGGGTTTGGGTGGAGGGGGTTTGGAGTGGAGGGGGTTTGGAGTGGAGGGGGTTTGGAGTGGAGGGGGTTTGGAGTGGAGGGGGTTGGAGTGGGGGGTTTGGAGTGGAGGGGGTTTGGAGTGGAGGGGGTTTGGAGTGGAGGGGGTTTGGAGTGGAGGGGGTTTGGAGTGGAGGGGGTTTGGAGTGGAGGGGGTTTGGAGTGGAGGGGGTTTGGAGTGGAGGGGGTTTGGAGTGGAGGGGGTTTGGAGTGGAGGGGGTTTGGAGTAGTGGGGGTTTGGAGTGGAGGGGGTTTGGAGTGGTGGGGGTTGGAGTAGTGGGGGTTTGGAGTGGAGGGGGTTTGGAGTAGTGGGGGTTTGGAGTGGAGGGGGTTGGAGTGGTGGGGTTTGGAGTGGAGGGGGTTTGGAGTGGAGGGGGTGGAGTGGAGGGGGTTTGGAGTGGAGGGGGTTGGAGTGGAGGGGGTTGGGTGGTGGGGGTTTGGAGTGGAGGGGGGTTGGAGTGGAGGGGGTGGAGTGGAGGGGGTTGGGTGGAGGGGGTTGGGTGGGTTGGGTGGGGGGGTTTGGAGTGGAGGGGGTTTGGAGGTGGAGGGGGGTTGGAGTGGAGGGGGTTGGAGTGGGGGGGTTTGGAGTGAGGGGGGTTTGGAGTGGAGGGGGTTGGAGTAGGGGGGGTTGGAGTGGTGGGGGTTTGGAGTGGAGGGGGTTTGGAGTAGTGGGGGTTGGAGTGGAGGGGGTTGGAGTAGTGGGGGTTGGGGTGGGGGGGTTTGGTGGAGGGGGTTTGGAGTGGAGGGGGTTTGGAGTGGAGGGGGTTTGGAGTGGAGGGGGTTTGGAGTGGAGGGGGGTTGGAGTGGAGGGGGTTGGAGTGGGGTGGAGGGGGGGGGTTGGAGGGGGGGGTTGGAGTGGAGGGGGTTTGGAGTGGAGGGGGTTTGGAGTGGAGGGGGTTTGGAGGTGGGGGTTGGTGTGGAGGGGGTTTGGAGTGGTGGGGGTTGGAGTGGAGGGGGTTTGGAGTGGAGGGGGTTTGGAGTGGAGGGGGGTTGGTGGAGTGGGGGTTGGAGTGGAGGGGGTTGGAGTGGAGGGGGTTGGAGTGGTGGGGGTTTGGAGTGGAGGGGGTTTGGAGTGGGGGGTTGGAGTAGTGGGGGTTGGAGTGGAGGGGGTTTGGAGTGGTGGGGGTTGGGAGTGGAGGGGGTTTGGAGTGGAGGGGGTTTGGAGTGGAGGGGGTTGGGAGTGGAGGGGGTTTGGTGTGGAGGGGGGTTTGGAGTGGAGGGGGTTTGGAGTGGAGGGGGTTGGAGTAGAGGGGGTTTGGAGTGGAGGGGGTTGGAGTAGTGGGGGTTTGGAGTGAGGGGGTTTGGAGTGAGGGGGTGTGGGAGGTAGTGGGGGTTTGGAGTGGAGGGGGTTTGGAGTTGTGGGGGTTGGGGTGGGGGGTTGGGAGTGGAGGGGGGTTTGGAGTGGAGGGGGGTTGGAGTGGAGGGGGTTTGGAGTGGAGGGGGTTGGAGTGGAGGGGGTTTGGTGTAGAGGGGGTTTGGAGTAGAGGGGGTTTGGAGTAGAGGGGGTTAGAGTATTGATAAGTTGTAGTGGTCGGGGTTGAAACTGTGAGGTTTTAGG